>NC_056726.1:1479267921-1479457921 GCF_019279795.1 Protopterus annectens
AAACCCGTATGTTTTTGTGCGTTTATGCGTTTGGTTTGCTGTCGTGGTAGGTTTATGTGAGACATCCTAGGGTAAAGTTTTGACATCCTAGGGTAAAGGCTGAAGTCTAAGCCAGGAAAAGCCGAAGTACCAAACCAAACCAGAAGAGAGATTAGCAGCATCATAGCTACACTAAACAGGAAAACCAACAACTTGAGAATCAGATTTAAAAGCAGGTAATGCAGAAGACTTGGCTTCTGAAATATCAAAACTTCTCAGCACCTCAGGGAAGTTACCCAAAATAAAAGTTACACAATCATATGGCTCTAGTAATAGCTCTAAAAGCTACAGTGTCATCAAAAGTATAAACTTATCAATGGCTCTGCTGTCTATCTGGAGGCAACATATAAGAAAGGAGCTTAGAAGGCTTTTCAGTAGAAATGGTAATTGCAGCTGGATCAGAAATAGGATTATTGTACAAGAACAATAAAATCTGGCACCTTGTAGAACCTGTCCGATTTCTTAGGAGCAGGAGGCTTGGACACAGGATTAAGAGGAGGACATGAAAAAGTATCCAAAGCTTTCAAAACAGAAGGAATGGCCAAAGGCTTAGGTACACCTATTTACAACAGAGCACACTAGCCTTTTCTCTGTATATCAGACAGCTGAGAACCTTCCCACTGAAACTGCTGCAACATCTTGACAATGGTGTTCCCAATACAGTTCCTACAAAGGAGAATCTGGGATGAAATATCTTCATCAAAGGCATGTGTCACAGGAAAAGGAATTTGTGAAAAATAAGCCGAATGAGCTGTATCAGAATCAGCCTTCTTCGCTTCCTCTGATTCCTTCCTTTGCCTTTTGAGAGATTACTCCAGAGAAGAAACGGCAGGAGCAGGAAAGAAACCAGGTGGCTTTAAAGACCTAATACTCTAAGGCCCTGGGTAAAATCCTGCCATTTCTTCAGAAGATCCCTGTAGATGGAGGACAAAATATCTGTACATTCTTGTACTCTGTACATACGACCCCAAAAGGGACACTTATCTGCCCAATGGCGGAGGCACAAACTGTAGGGCTCACAAACTGAAGCGGACAAGATAGTTCTGTGCTCATCTGGCTGGAAGAAGGTTCTGAAGTCCTTTGTGTCCATACATCCCCTTGTGTACCTTTGGGTTGAGGTCAAACATCGAGACATATGGCACAAAGAAAAGGCACCCAGGCTTTGGTATGCTGGCTGGACACAAGGCTATCCTTGGCAGGATACCCTATCAGTTAATAATGCAACATGAAGGGACATTTGTGTTTTCTTTGTGACTGTTCTGGTTCCTTGGAGGTAAAAAGTACAGTTGCGCTAGTCCTATTTACTTGTAAATGCAGCTGTCTGAATTGGCCACTTCCTCAGTGGCATTTGGGGTTATTTGCCAAGGTAACCCAGAACTGGTCAGCTTTCAAAAGCTCAGACTCCCCTCCCTTCTTCTTCCTGTGACAGCAGACTGAAGCCTTCAGCTGTCAAGAGGCAGCGAGTGTTCAAGCTTTTACTATTCAACAAAGCAGAGGAAAGTATCTGAAGCAAGAACCGTCTAGCAAGAGCTAGTTCACAGCCTATCACAATGCCATATAAAAACCAAATCCAACATCAAATGAATGAGAGGTTGAAACTCACCAACTATGCACAACCTGGGGGATTGCGGGTGGGTGTTGCCAATGAGGAATTTGAACATCTACGGTTACAGGTAAGATTACACAACTGTACTATGGTTCATCATTCCTACTGCCTCAGTGGTATTTTGGGTCAATTCCCAAAGCCTATCCTACCTCGCAGATGGAAGGATAAGGATACAGGATCTCCTGGAAAATGATCCTAGTAAAGCCTGCTCTGGACCTTGAAAAGGAATCCAGTTTGCAGTGCTTATAAAGGTATAAAAAGAAGTCCAGGTTGCAGCCTCTAGAATGCTTCTAGAGTCAACCCATTTCCAATATGCCAGAGGAAAAGGCCTGGTGGAGTGAGCCCTTAACCTTGCCTGGAAGACATTTACCATGACAACCATCATGCGACAGTTTGCTTAGAGACAGGCGGAATTTCCTTAGCCCCCATACGAGAGACAAACAGCTGTTCATTTCTGAAGGGCTTTATTCTGTCAATAGTTTACTGAGCTGCCTGTCCGAATTCATTGTGTGCAGAATATTTTCTCCCTTGTTTTTTTGGATTAAGATACAACAATGGGAGAATGAGGGCTTGATTCAAGCTAAATTCAGAAAACTTCAGTCAAGAATGAGAGATTAGTGCATAATAACTGTCCTTGTAAAAAATCAGAAAGTTTGCCCAACATGAGAGCCTGCAGCTCAGGGACTTGCCTTGTAGATGTCATAACAATGAGTAAGAGTCTTTCACGTAATGATTTGTAAAATGAGCAGGTTCAAAAGGAAACCAGGTTAAATTTTTCATGAACAAAGTTGAGATCCCAGGAAGGAGGAATTTGCTTTTGAGGGGGGTCCCACGTGCACCTTATAAACTGACCACAAAGATGACCGAGGGGGCTCCATGTACAGGTAAGTTGAGACAGCCGCAAGATGAGATTTGAAACATATGACAAATCATCTCCAAGTAGCTGACACAAATACATCAAACCAAAGGGGTCAAAACTCTTTTGGAAGCTTTGTTATTGGCTAGGTACCACACATAAAAACTTCCACTTGTAAATGCAAGAAAGGGTGGACATGCATACTGGAACATTCCTAAAAATGGGAATGACAGAGTATCCATCTAACAAGCATGGATGCAAGGATGCCTTAATCAGACTTTCAGTTGTCCATTTTGAGAAGAGGCAAACAGATCTATTTGAGGTGCTCCCTACTCTAGATCAAGTACTGGAAGACCTCTTCATGGGCTTCCAATAATGAGGGTCTGTCCATGATCTGCTTAGTTTGTATGCCACTGTTTTGCTTTGATGGGATGTACAAGGCCTGAAGAGCCAGAGAATGCTGTACTGACAGCTCCCAAAGAAGTCACTGGTGACTGGTAAAGAGGTTGAGACTTCTCCCTTGCTAGTTTAGGTAGCACATCACAGTAATACTGTAACCAGAGGAAGAGGACTTGGAGTCCATAAGTGGTGAAGACCTATCAATGCATAAATCATTGCCAATCTGTTACATGCAAGTGCTTTGGTGTGTTCTAAGGACCCCACAAGATTTGCACTTAAATTCCTGTGGACACTGTTCCTCATACAAAATATGAAGAGTCCATCTGGACAGATTGGACTGGAGTCTGAAGTGAGAAAGGGAGTCCTGGATTCAGACACAGTTGATCACTCCACCACTGCAGCTCCTGTTTCACAAATCCAAGTACTGGTGCCTGGAAATCTAAGGAATGAATGGCTGCATCCTGCAATTCAAGTACCACTGAAGTTTTCTTGTGTAACATGAGGATCACTAATGCCATGAGGCCCAGAATTCTGAGGAAAACTCTTGCAGAGGCCACATCTAGAAGACAGAAATCCAAGAAAATGTCCCTAGTCAGAATTTAAGTCTTCTGGCAAAAAGGTCATCTTTTTTACTGTGTTGATCCAACACCTCAGGAAAACAATGCTTTGAGTGAGCCAGGAAGGACCTTTGAAGCTCAATCCAAAGCTCAAGTGGGAAAGGAGGGAAGCAACCTTCTCCAAGGTCTCCAAGCACCTGGATACAGAAACTGCACAAACCAGCAAATCTAAATAAGGAAAAATGTGGATGCCTAGGGTTTTACAAGAGCAAACCTCTGGGGCCAGTCACTCTTTAAACACTCAAGGTACCGCAAATAGTCCAATGGTAATGCAGAAAAGATATTGTAAGCAAGACACAGCAAAAATTTCCTGACTTGGGGGTAAATAGGAATACAAGCATCCTTGAGATCTAGAGTCAACACGAAGCAGTGGCCTGGAAAGCAATGCTGGTACTGACTGAAAGGCAAGCATTTTGAATGGTTCCAGTGGGATTCAGTGCTCTACCCAATTAAATTGTATAAATACATACATTTCAGACCTTTTACAAAGGTGCTTAAGAAAGGACACATCTAGGATGGGTCTCCAGGAGTATTTTTTGGTGCCAAAAAGATTCTGGAGAAAATCCTTTAGCTTGGTGTATCACAAGCACTGGTTCTACGACCCACTGCCTCTGTCGTAATGAACATTGGAGGAAACAGATTTGTCTAGTCTGCCAGGTGTGGGGGGATTACCCTGAAAAGGAGAGTATTTTCTATCTATTGTCAAGTGCATCTTTTGTGAACTACTCTCAGAACCCATTAGACTGAGGCTCTATGTGGCCAGGCTGCAGGAGTGAGAGAGCCCAGGGAAGGAGAGAGCATCTTTTGTGAACTACTCTCAGAACCCATTAGACTGAGGCTCTATGTGGCCAGGCTGCAGGAGTGAGAAAGGAGAGAGCATCTTTTGTGAACTACTCTCAGAACCCATTAGACTGAGGCTCTATGTGGCCAGGCTGCAGGATTGAGAGAGCCTAGTGGATGAGAGAGCATCTTTTGTGAACTACTCTCAGAACCCATTAGACTGAGGCTCTATGTGGCCAGGCTGCAGGAGTGAGAGAGCCCAGGGAAGGAGAGAGCATCTTTTGTGAACTACTCTCAGAACCCATTAGACTGAGGCTCTATGTGGCCAGCGCCTAGGGAAGGAGGAGGAGGAAAGGGGTGTAGGCATGCTGTGACGCACAACACTCATTCCTTTGCAGGCAGTTGGGAAGGAGCCTCTCGCTTGTTTTAGAACTCTCTTCCTGCCATTTCCTTTTGGATCCCGGACTTTCATTTGCTTGGGATTTTTGTTTGTTTTTCCCCTTGAAGACAGACTGTCTGGTGAGAACTTGGGTTCAAGAAATATCCTAGACACTCCATGCATTAATTTGGCTCTATCACTCCATTGTTTGACTATGTGTAACAGAGGTTCCCAAACACCAATTCAGAACTCAAATTTCAGCTTTTATATCATCAGGCAAGTTCTTATTATGTAACCAACATTACTGCCTTAAAACTGCAGCAGTATTTCTCCAGACTGTATCTGCACATTGAAGCACACCTCTCAACAGCATGTTTTGAAACCAGAGTCAAATTGGAAACAATGTCATTCATGCAATACTTCTGTTCTGCAGGTAACGAAAACGCAAAACCCTCCAAACTGTATGTGCACTGAAACTTTAGCACAGTCCTGATAAAGCAACATTGTAAAAGCCAGATCACTAGAAAGAAAAGAGGAGTTATGTACTCACCATAATGTTCCATGTGTGTTGCCCATCTCGCCTTCATTCTATACTGGTTGGGTTTGGAACCGATCCTCAGTTCCGATTCGGTCTTCTACTAGCTCATGGCTGAAAACCCTATCCCATCATGTCCCAGGAGGTTCCTCAGGATCTTGTTTACATATAACAGGAAACACATAGGATATTTAATGCCTTAAAGAGCTATGAAGAAGGTCAGAGAAAGTACAGTTGTGCACACTTGCCATAAATATAGATGTTCAAGTGTATTCACTGTTGCAGTCATCACATTTGGGTTATCTGCCTGCAGGTAGCCCTCAGTCGGCCTGAATACCAGACTCCTGTGATTTCTGCATCGGATGCTGTCAATTTTTCCATGACGTCAGGTCATCAAGGGTATAAAACATGCAGCAATGCCATTACATCAGTTTTTCTTGCTCCAGATGTCAGGAGCCCCCAAAATAGAAGCAATTACATGGTGTGGAACACCCTCAGTAGAAAGTAAATACCAATGTTATAAGATATGGCCAAACAAAAAAGAATAGGTAGAAGTATAGAGAAGTCAGGGAGCTGGAAGGAGGGTAAAGTACAGTTTTGTACCTACCATAAATGTAGATGTTAGAGTGTTCGCACTGCTGCAGTCATCACACTTGGGTTATCCTGCCGTCAGGCGGTCCCGCAGTCGGCCAGAGTTCCAAAGTCTTGGTCCGGTGTCAGTTGCTGCCGCTTCTTCCCTGACGTCAGTGCGCCAGGGGTATATAAGATGCATCCAACGCCATTTTCTTCAGTTTTTCTTGCCCCAGATGTCAGGTGTCCCAAGTGGGTAGGCAATACATATTGCTAATCAAAAATATACATATAAAAACAATACCTTCAGTTACCAGCAAATACACCCCAAAGGTTGCATAGGACAGAAGGGTATAGATAAGCCCAGTTAGTTCAGAGGGGATGGAGGGAGGGTTACCTGGACTGCAGCAGTGTGAACACTTGAACATCTACATTTATGGTAGGTACAAAACTGTACTATGTTCATCGTGTTACACTGCTGCAGTCATCACACTTTGGTTGAATCCCAAAGCTAAGTTTGGGTGGCTGGTCTATAAAGAGAGTTAGGATTGGCTAAGAGGCCCTGGAGAACTGCAGTGGCAAATCCTGCTCTGGATTTAGAGTAAGGAGGCATGTGGTAATGCTTGGTGAAGGTGTGCACTGAACTCCAAGTTGCAGCCTCCAAAATTTCCTTGGTAGGTACTCCTCTGAGAAAGGCTGCTGAAGTGGCTGTTGCCCTGGTGGAATGAGGCCTAATGTTATTAGGGACTGATTTTCCATGCTGTGTGTAGCAGTACCAAATACAGTGTCCTATCCATTTGGATATAGTCTGCTTTGAGATAGCCTTGCCTTGTGATCCTGCAGCATATGCTACAAACAGTTGATCAGTTTTCCTGAAAGCTTTTGTTTTGTCCAAGTAGAAACGTAATTGCCTGTGAATGTCCAAAGAGTGTAGGAGCCTTTCCCCTTTATTCTGGGGGTTTGGATAAAAGGTGGGTAAATGAATGGTTTTGGTTTAGAGCCACACTGGATACTGCCTTTGGTATAAAGGAAGGGTTAGTTCGTAAAGAGACTCTGTCTTGATGAAAAATGATGAAAGGCTCCACTGCCATTAGGGCCTGTAGCTCTGAGACTCTTCGTGCTGAAGTTATTGCTAGCAGCAGGGCAGTTTTCCATGACAAAAATTGTAAAGCAGCTGAAAAAGCTGGTTCGACAAAATTGAGGTCCCAAGTTGGTGTTCTTCGGGGCGGTCTTATGTTCTTAGCCCCTCTGAGGTACTGTCTTAACAATGGATGTGAAAAAATAGGAGGATCCCTGTTGTAATGAGCTGAAATTGCTGAGGTGTGGATCTTCATAGATGAAAAGGAAAGGCCTTTGTGCAACATCTCAGTTAAATATTGCAGAATCTGAGGAATATTTGGGACAAGAGGATTTTGGCCTTTAGCCTGGTTCCAGGTGCAGAATCTTTTCCATTTGTCTGAGTAGGTTTTCCTGGTGCTGGGTCTCTTGGCCTCCAGAATGACACCCATAACAGCTGTAGAGAGAAGTGTTGACTGGTTGTTTAGATAATCTGCTATGTAGCTAGATTTAAAGTCTTGAGCTGGCTGTGTAGGATCCAATTGTTTTGCTGGGTCAGTAGGTGAGGAATATGAGGTAAAATCAATGGTGGGCCTTGAGCCATGTTCCTTAACATAGGATACCAGTGTTGGCATGGACAGTCTGGAGCAATAAGCATCATTTGTGGCCTCTCAAATCTGGCTTTTAGCAGCACCTTTGCCAGAAGAGGCAGTGGAGGAAAGGCATACACTGTTAGTGTTTTCCAACTGAATGAGAGGGTGTCCACTTTCCAAGCTAGTGTGTGGTATGTCCTTGTGCAAAACTTTCGCAGTTGGTAGTTTTGGGGGGAGGCAAATATACCTATGTCTGGGCTCCCCCATTTTTGAGTTATCATTGTGAATACTTGTGGGTCTAGTTTCCACTCGTGAGGATCCATGATATTTCTGCTTAGTTCGTCTGCCAATGTATTTTTCTTTCCTGGCAGGAATTGTGCTTGTAGTTGTACTTGGTAGGTCAGTGCTGTGTTCCACAAGGTCATTGCTTGCCTGCATAGGGGGTAGGAATGTGTGCACCCTTGTTTATGTACCACACCACTGTGGTGTTGTCCGTCTTTATTAGAAGTTGTCCTGGATGTAGGAGGTCCTTGAAAGCTGTTAGGGCATTTTGTACAGCTAGCATCTCTTTTTGATTGATGTGGAGATGTATTTGATCTGCAGACCATTTGCCCTGAACACACTGTCCTGCCATGTGTGCTCCCCAGGCGTAATCCAATGCATCTGTTGTCATTGTTTGCCTGGCTGTGGGCAAGGTGAAAGTCTGACCCTTGTTGAGGTGACATGCCTGAGCCCACCATAGAAACTCCTGTTGAAGGCAGGGAATTAGTGGTATTATTGTTTCCAAGCTGTGGCTGTGTTGAGTCCATACGCTTTTCAGGTACCATTGTAACTTCCTCATATGCAGTTTGGCATATGGTATTAGTAGTATGCAAGATGCCATGAATCCCAAGGCCTGCAGAATTTTTCTTGCAGGGAGTTGGGTCTTTGTTGCCATCATTCTGAAGTATTGAGTCAGTTGTCCTTGCTTGTCTGGTGTGAGATAAGCCATCTGGGCCGTTGTATTTAAGCTGGCACCCAGGAATATCATGTCTTGTGAGGGCACTAGTTTTGACTTCTTTTCGTTTACTGTGTACCCTAGGCAACTTAGTAGGTTTTTCACAAACGCCAGATGTTTTAAAAGAATGTCCTTGCTGTCTGCTAGAATAAGGCAGTTGTCCAGGTATGGATATATTTGGATTCCTCTTTGTCTGCAGTATGCAATTACTGGTGCCAGGCATTTTGTGAAGACCCTGGGCGAAGTAGAGAAGCCAAAGGGCAGTGCAGAGAATTGGTAATGGAGTTGTACCTGCTATAAATCGGAAGTATCTTCTGCAATTTTGTCTGATAGGGACATGCAGGTATGCCTCCTTGAGGTCCAACGTTACTAGCCAAGCCTTCTTGCCCAGCATGGGAAGAAATTGCTGTAGTGTGAGCATCTTGAATTTGGGTACTTCCAGGTATGGGTTTAGAATTGAAAGGTCCAGAATGGGTCTCCAGGCTTTATCCTTTCGGGGAACTAGAAAGAGTCTTGAGTAAAATCCTTGTCCTTGCTCCTGTGTAGGAACCTGCTGAATGGCTCTGAAGTCCATGAGTGCTGTAATTTGTCTTTGAGCCTCTGCCCATTGATTTGATGGCAGGTTTGGCATTCCTTTTATCCTTGGTAAGGTGTGAAAGTGGAACCTGTATCCTTGAGTTGCAATATTTAGGACCCATTTGTCTTTTGTGATGATGTGCCAATTGTCTGCAAAAAGTGCAAGTTTTCCTCCCAAGGGAACTGCCAAGAGTGATTTGCTTGGCAGTCTGAGGGGTAAGTCATTGTGATTGTCTTCTGATAGTTTGAGACCTGTCTTCTCCTCCTTTCTGGGTTGTGGCACCCCATTGTAGTGGCTTGTAAAAGCCTTGTGGCTGACCTCTGCCTCTTGGGCGTCTGTATTTGCCCCTCTGTGGTCTGTCAGAAATTGAAAAGGACCAGTTTTTGGTTGGCCAATTTCTGCTGAAACGAGGGGGTTGAACCTGAAAAAAATCCTTGACCGTCTGCATAGATTTTGCCTTATTCTCCATTTTCTTTAAAACCTCTTCTGCTTTCACACCAAATAAAACATCCTGCTGTAAGGGTGCATCTCATAACTGCTTTAACATGATCAGGTAAAGTTTGTTCTTTTAACCAAGCATGCCTATGAATGACAGACCCTGTTAAAGCTGCTCTGCAAGAAGCTTCCAATGAATCAAATCCACATTGCAAAGTATGTTTTCCCACTTGTTCTGCTGCATGCAACAAATCTCGCATTTCTTTGTAATCAGGCTGCTCTGTATGTGTGCTCATTTTTGTTTTAATTGAGACATCAAATATTGTTGATATTTCAGCATGTGAAACTGTCAATTTAAGGCCCTCATAGCTAGAGTAGCTGAGGTATACACTTTCTTTCCCCATCTGTCTAGTGCTCTAGAATCCCTTTCAGACGGTACAGGACTTTTAGCAATAGAGGCCTTAACTCCTTTGGGACCCTGGGAAATGGTTTCTGGGTCAGCAACAGGGCTTTTATATAGGAATTTATGTGAGTTAGGGACTCTGTAGTATCTGTCTGGTTTGGCTGGTGCAGGAGGTAATGAATCTGGGTTAAGGCTAGATTCTGAATAATCATCATCCACAATGTCCAACACAGGTGGAATAGCAAGGGGCCTGTGCTGGGGTAGTAAGAGGAGCTCTCGGAGCCTTTTCGTAGAATCAGAGTAATCCTGGCCTTCCCAGTGGAAATGTTCCCTCATGGTATGTAAAGATTCCCTAAAAGAGTAGTCTTCTGGGGGAGATGCTGAAGGAATAGACTCTTTAGCATCAGTGTCTTCATAAGGGGGGGGGGGGGGGAAAGAGTACTCCTGTTCCTCAAAAGAATCTGAGGAAATGGAAACCTGGTCAGAGGAAGTGTAGTCCTCCTCCTGTCTAGGCCTTTTGTCAGGTGGGGGATGGGAACCCCTGATTAGGGTAACTAAGTCTTCGGCCATCTTAAGCATCTGTTTCTTAGGCATGGGGCCTTGCACTGGAGACTGCTGTACAGGCTTCCTTACTTTTGGTGGAGTTTTCAGTTTTGCATAGGATTTAATAGTAAGTGTAGTCGGTCTGAAGACACCTTCAGCAACTGACTTGCCTTTCAAGTGCACCGGAATCCCCTTCAGCCATGGAGTTGGAAGGGCCTAAAGATAAAGGCTCTGGAGGTCCTCCAATTACCGCCTGGGAGTTGGATGCGGGCTGGGGTTCTAATTCAGCGGTCGTCAGGGGCTGCGTAGGCACCTCACTGACAACCGGAGAACCGGCGACTGGCCTAGCAGAAGCCTTGGTGTCTGGTTTGGGTCTTGGCTGCCTGTCCTTATCTTTGCGCTTTTTATGCATCCTGGTCGTCAGTTGCTCCGACGGCATGGTATAATTACATTTTCTACCAAAATAACTTTGGGCGAAATCAAACAGACGCTTAACAGTTCGTTTGTTAAACCTGGCACAAAACAGACAACCTGTGACGTCGTGGTCTGGGCCTAGACAAGGGCTACAATAAGAATGAAAATCCTTATGAGGTATTTGCTTCCCACAAGAAATGCAATTAACTTTTTCTGACATCGGACTGAGGCAAGAAAAGGTTCCCCAACGGGGTACTTAGCTTTATTGAAGAAATTTGATTTGAAAATCTCAGGAGTCGGCCGACCAGCACTTGAACTGCTTCTGCTTCGGGCACCGTGCGGCAAGAAAGACTGAAGAAAATGTCGTCGGCTGCCTCTTATACCAGTCGCACTGACGTTGGACCAAGACTTTGGAACTTGGGCCGACTGCGGGACCGCCTGACGGCAGATAACCCAAGTGTGATGACTGCAGCAGTGTAACACGATGAACATCACATCATCCACAATGTCTAGTACAGGCGGATTAGCCAGGGGCCTGTGCTGAGGGAATAAGAGGAAATCCCTGAGCCTTTTCTTGGATTCTGAGTATTCCTGACTTTCCCAATGAAAATGTTACTTCATGGTATGTAAAGTTTCCCCAAAAGAGTAATCCTCAGGAGGACAGGCTGAAGGGATGGATTCCTCAGCATCAGAGTCCTCATAGGGGGGTAAAGAGTATCCCTGGGTCTGAAGAGGAATCAGAGGAAATGGAAACCTGATCAGAGGAGTCATAGTCTGTATCCTGCCTAGGCCTTTTCTCAGGAGGGGGATGGAAACCCCTGATTAGAGTAATGAGGTCTTCGGCCATTTTAAGCATCGGTTTCTTAGGCATGGAGGACTGTCCAGGAGAATGCTGTACTTGTTTCTTTGTCTTTAATTGTACCTTTGTCTTGGCTGTTGATTTAATGGTAAGTTGTGAAGGTCTGAAAACACCCTCAGAAGCCAGTGCCTGCTCAGCAGCTCCGGACCCATCTGAGGGAATAGTTTCCGTAGGCCCAATACCTTGAGTTTCAAGAGGCCTAGTTGTCTCCACGTGGGAGTCTGAGACTGCCTGTGGCTCTGAGGTAGCAGGTGTCAGGGGCTGCGAAAGCGCCTCACTGAGAACCGGCGACTGGCCTAGAAGAGGTTCCGTTGTCTGTTTTGGACCTCGTATGCCTGTCTTTATCCTTGTCTTTGCGTTTTTTCGAAATTGCGGTCGTCGGTTGATCCGACGGCATAGTATAATTAAACCTTCGGCCAAAGTAGTGCAAAGCCCAATCAAAACGTCTTTTTATAGTGTGTTTGTTAAATCTAGCACAAAACCGACAACTAGTGACGTCGTGATCAGGGCCTAGGCATGGAATATAGTAAGAGTGGAAGTCCTTATGAGGTATTTGCTTCCCACAAGAAATACAATTATTAACTTTTTCTGACATCGGTCTGAGGCAAGAAAAAGTTTCTAGCGGTACTTAGCTTTACTGAAGACTTCAGATCTGAAATTCAACTTCGAAAATCTCAGGAGTCGGCC
This sequence comes from Protopterus annectens, assembly GCF_019279795.1. Taxonomy (NCBI): domain Eukaryota; kingdom Metazoa; phylum Chordata; order Ceratodontiformes; family Protopteridae; genus Protopterus; species Protopterus annectens. The sequence continues at coordinate 1,479,280,267 of NC_056726.1, forward strand.
GACCAGCACTTGCGAACCGCTTCTGCTTTGGGCACTGCATGGCAAGAAAGACTGAAGAAAATGGCGTCGGATGCATCTTATATACCCCTGGCGCACTGACATCAGGGAAGAAGCGACAGCAACCAACGCCGGACCAAGACTTTGGAACTCTGGCCGACTGTGGGACCGCCTGACAGCAGGATAACCCAAGTGTGACGACTGCAGCAGTGTAACACGATGAACATCCAGAACTAACAGTGAATACACTTGAACATCTACATTTATGGTAAGTGTACACAACTGTACTATGTTCTTTGTGTTTCACTATTGCAGTCATGACATATGGGTTTATTCCCAAAGCCGAGGATGGGTGGAGGAAGTCAAGAAGCATTAGGGCTGGCAAGCAGGCCCTGTAAGACTGCTGTGGCAAATCCAGCTCTGGATTTAGAAAAGATAGGTAATTGGTAATGCTTGGTGAAGGTGTGTACAGAGGGGGAAAGGCATAGATTGAGAGGTTTCCCATGTAAAGGACAGGGCATCCACTTTTCATACTTGGCTGTGGGGAGTTATGGTGCAATACTTGCTTAATTGGTAGTTCTGAGGGAAAGCAAAGAAGTCCACCTCTGGTGCCCCCCACCTGTGGATCAGAAGCTTGAATGATTAGGGTTCCAGTTTCCCCTCGTGTGGGTCCATTAGATTTCTGTTTAAGTCTGCCAGTGAATTTAGTTGCTTGCAAGTGCACTAGAATGCTCAAGCCTGTGTTCCACAGAGCCATGGTTAACTTGCAGAAAGGGTAGGAATGGGTTCCCCCCTGCATATGTACCACAACGGTGGTGTTGCCTGTCTTTATCAATAGTTGCCCTGGAAGAATAAGGCATTTGAAGGGTGTCCAAGCATTCTGTACATCTAATGTTTCTTTTTGATTGATATGCAGGTGCATTTGCTTTGGGCTCCATTTGCCTTGAATGCATTGTCTTTTTCCCACCTTTAATGTGACCTATAATCTGTCCAATTCAATTGAACAAACAAATCTGTTAAGGGGAAAAATATAAAAAAAATGTACAATAAGTTGGTTGCATAAGTGTGCACACCCTTAAACTAATACTTTGTTGAATCACCTTTTGATTTAATTACAACATTCAGTCTTCTTGGGTACACACCTGCCATCAATGAAAGAGAGTCTTGTTTAACCCCAAATAAAAGTTAAGCTTTCCTAGTAGGATTTTCCTGACATTTACTCAGTTGCCTGTTACAGCAAAAGCCATGCTTCACAAACAGCTTACAAAGCATCAAAGGTATCTCGTTGAAAGGCATCAGTCGGGAAAAGAGTACAGAAAATTTTCTAAAGCATTGGATATACCATGGAACAAAGTGAAGACAGTCATCAAAAAGTTGCAAAGAACTGGACGTCCCTCCAAAATTGATGAAAAGACTAGACAACTGGTCAGGGAGGCTGCCAAGACAGCAACACTGAAGGAGCTGCAGGAATTTCTAGCAAGTACTGGCTATATACTACATGTGACAAGCTCCTGTATTCTCCATGTGTGCAGGCTATGGGGTAGGGTTGCAAGACGGAAGCATTTTCTTACACAGTAAACCATCCAGGCCTGGTTAAATTTGCAAAATACATCAAGTTTCTCAAAAGCATGTGGGAAAATGTGCTATGGTCTGACGAGACAAAGGTTGAACTTTTTGGCCACAATTCCAACGTTTGGCACAAAAACACTTTGCATCACCAAAAGCACACGAACCCCACGGTGAAGCATGGTGGTGGCAGTATCATGTTTTGGGGTTGCTTTTCTTCAGCTGGAACTGGGACTTTAGTCAAGGTGAAGGGAATTATGAACAGTTCCAAATACCAGTCACTTTTGGCCCCAAACCTTCAGGTGTCTGCTAGAAAGCTGAAAATGAAGAGGAAGAGGAATTTCACTTTCAACACGACAATGACCCCAAGCATACATCCAAATCAAAAATGAATGGTTTCACCAGATGAAAATTTAAGTTTTGGAATGGCCCAGCCAGAGCAAAGACCTAAATCAAATAGAAAATCTGTGGGTGACCTGAAGAGGGCTGTACACAAGATATGCCCTCACAATCTAACAGATTTGGAGCACTTTTGCAAGGAAGAGTTGGCAAATATTGCCAAGTCAAGATGTGCCATGCTGATAGACGGACACCCATGCACTGGCACAGTAATCAAGGAGCCTCAATCCTCACCACTAACACCAGTGAGAGGCATCCACATTGGGAAGGATAACAAATACATAGTAAAGTACAATTTCCCTTAAGAGCATACAGAGATTACAGTCAAGTCTGGGGCTGGTTTCTCCCCTTCTCTCCAGATCCCCAATAAGACTCCTCACTGGCACAGCTATAGAGTGGGGTCCTTAGCCAGGGACCCAAGCTAAATCCTCCTAGCACACTCTGTCCATCCAGTGCTTCGTGTCCCTGCCCAAGTAGCTGACACACACACACAGATATGATTTATATACAACCACACAGACACTCCTGGGGAAGGCTGGCACAGATTCACTAACTGTGCCCCTTCTGTCTAGGCTATAAGGTAGTAATCACTGCCACCATGACCCTTACTTAAAAAGGCCCTTGCCAAAGGGTGTCCAATTACTGCTGTGCAATACTATTATCCAAATGGTAAGTGTGACTGAGCAGCAAGGCTTATTTGGAGTGGCTTTGTACAGTGTCACTATATACATGCAATGTACTCTAGAGCTTAAATTATCTCTACACAAAACAGCCACAGTTGAAAGGTTTACAAATATTTAAAAAATAATAAAAACAAGACAAATCTCCACAATTCAACACAGTGCTAGTCAAGAGTTCAGAGATCACAGGAAAATGCTTAAAATAATACTGTAGAATAGTTCTGAAAAACATAGAAAACAGCTAGACTATATTTACTATTTTCTTTTTCTAGGAGATACAATCCTACGTACATACAGACAGAGCAAAGCAAGTGCTGGTGAGTGGTCAGTTCTGAAGACAAATGCAAAATGCTCTCTCTCTGTCTAATAAAGTCCTTTAAATTGATAATGCATCCTACCGACTCATTTTAGATTACATCACTTAACAATTCTCTGGTTTCCCAGGCTAACAGAAACTCAACATTAACATTTCTTAATAAGCTTGCACCTGGTCAGGAAACTATAACAATTAAAGACACTATATATGTAAAATCTAGCAATTAACTCTAGTCTCAAAACAGAAAGAATCTGCTGGTTCAGACACCACGGCTTCCACCCCTGAGATCTCAAAAGTCTAAAATGCTTGACTTAGTTTTCTTACAGCAGAGTGCACGGTTACATTTTTGCAGTTTAACATCCAATATAGTCTTTTCACATTTAAGAGAAGTCTGTGGCTTATATTAATATATACAAAGACACAGAATTATCTACAAAATTCTATCTAGCTACGCTGGCAGCCTTCACATATCTTCACAGACTCCTACCCAAGAAGACTGAATGCTGTAATAAAATCAAAAGGTGCTTCAAAGTATTAGTTTAAGGGTGTTATGCAACAATCTTATTGTACTTTTTATTTTTTATATTTTCCCCTAACAGATTTGTTTTTCAATTGAATTGTACAGGTTATAGATCACATTAAAAGTTTATTGTGGTCTCATTTTTTACATCACAAAACCTGGCATTTTAACAGGGGTGTGTAAACTTTTTATAAACACCATATATGATTTTCTGGTAAAGGATTTCCTGGCCTCCTGCAGGACCCTAACCATGTCTTCAGAAAACTGGTGTTGGAAAGGAATCAAAACCCTACCATCCAAACTGTCCATTGAAAGGTGGACTAGTGAGGGTGAAGTACAGATCCACTGCCCTCTCTGCGAAGGTCCATGTGGTGAGGTAACTTGTGATGAGTGCCCCTGGCCAGATGGCATAAGGAGGAGAGCCACTGCTGTCTGGGCCAAAAGTGAGTCACCAACACATTTCTATACTGTCTTCCTTTATCTTGAAGTATCTTCTGATTACGAGGAGAAAGGCATAGAGGAACATTCCTTTAAGAAAAAGGCATGGCATCCACTTTCCAAGTCAAAGGATTTGGGACCATAGAAAAAAACAGAGGGCATTGCCTGTACAAAGGGGATACGGAGAGATCCACATGAGGAATACCCCACCGATGAACTATGTCCAGAAACATCTGTAAAGCATCCATTCATGAGACAGTGTCCTGGACCTGCTGAGAGAATCTACCACAAGACTGTACTATGGTATATAGACTGTCCACGGGGTTACTTAAAGATAGACAGCTATTTCCCAGGCTCGAACAGCTAGACTGTAAAGATGGCAAAACCTCATATTCCCTTGTTTGTTGATGTACCCCATGACTGCGGTGTTGTATGTACAAAAAGTGAGGGACCTGGCACCTAGTGAGAGTGGAAAACTTGAAGAGCCAGAATGAGCACCTTCATTTCCTTGATGTGATCTGCCCACTGAGGGGTTCAAAGGCCCTGAACTTTCAAGGTGCTTGAAGTGGCTCCCTGTCCCCAGGTTTGACGCATCCATGAAGACTTCCTGGGATGGTCGAGGATGTCGGAAAGGAACACCTGGATTGAGATATACCTGCTGAATTCACCAATGAAGTTCCAGTTTGAGACAAGGGAGCAAAGGAACACACTAGTTTAGCAAGTGGCAGTGTTAAAGCCACACTGATCTGAGATACCAAAGAAACTCTCACATGAAGCCTGCACAGGGAAACATGGGGATGGTAGAAGCCATGAACCCCACAGCTCTTAGAGACTCCCTGGACTACAAGTCAGGACAAGAAACCAGGGAAAGAAAATAATTTGCGAAACAGACCTTGGTGGCAGGAAGAGTGTGGAACAGTTTGGATCCTGCAGCTTAAAAAGATATGGTCCTGTGATGCACTCAACATTGATTTCTGAAGGTTGATCATGAAAATCCCAAGCTGCGCAAAAGAAGCTAGGTGAAATGAAGATCCTGCACTAGCTTGTCTTCGGATGGGGCCTAAAGCAACAGGTCGTCCAGACAGGGAAAATCTGAATACCCCAAAGCCTGCAAAAGGTGACCACTAGAGATGGGCATTTGGTGAACACCCTTGGGGCCAGTGAGAGTCCACTGGGCAAAGCATAGAACTGAAAATAAGAGGAATACAGAAATGCAAATATTTCTTGAAGAGAGGATGTATACGAATATGAAGATAAGTGTCGTTTAGGTTCAGGAAAAGAAGAAAGGTCTGGAAGAAGCAACAAGGGAAATGGAGTCTGAAGAGAAAGCATTCAAAAGGATGGCACTATGAGAAAGTCTTCAGAAAGGAAAGATCCAGGACAGGTCTCTGACTCCTCTTTCCTAGGGACAGTAAACATTCTAAAAAAAATAAATAAATACTCGACTTCTCTCAGTCTGGGGAACCAGTTGAATGGTACCCTTGGTCTAACAGACCCTGCAATACTCTTGGAAAACGAGGGAGCTGCTCTGTAGGAGGCTGAGGGACATCAGAGGAGGAAAAGGTCTTCCAGGCCATAAAGTTACTCTTGCTTGATAATGTAGAGAATCCAATAGTCTGTGGTGATTTTTTGTCATATTGGGAGTGACAGAAAAAGCCTGAAGGACAAGGGAACCTGGCCGAGAGAAAGCAATGGCAGAAAGTCAGATGGTTGCAGACTTGTCAGGAATGGACTACTTTTCAGGCCTAGGTGTTGGAGTAGACTTATGCAAAAAAATATATGCCCAAGAGCCTTCTTACCCTTAGAAGACTGAGCAGTCTACACAAAAAGGCAGTCTTACTAGGAAAGTTCCTCTGAAATGTGGGAATGGGAGAAAGATGTGCTTCAAATCTTTTATGACCTTACCCTGATCTTGCAAGGTCTTAGAGAGCTCTGCAACAGTAGTGAAAGACAGGTTTTGGTTATCCAGAGTAACATCCAGGAGTTTTGTTTTAATATCTGGCAAAGCTTGATGGTTAAGCCAGGAATAGTATCTCATCACAGAGCCAGAGGAAGCAGCCCTAGAGGCTGCATCATCTACATCACAGCTGCATTTTATAGAGTGACTGGCAACTTGAGAAGTGGAACCCAGTAAAGAGCTGAGGCTTTACCCTCAAGAGTCAAGCATGTCCGGCAATCTTTCCAATCTGGAAAAGAACAGACAAAAGTACATCATCTTATGGGTCTGGTAATTAATCGCCCTAAAGGCCAACGTAGTAGAGGTGTACACTTACCAATCCTCTCCACAGCTCTATTTTCCTTGGTCCAAGGAAAGGAATTTAGAAGATGGAAGCAGCCTAGGCAGCTTATCCACAGACAGAAATCACAGCTGATCACAGGAACATGCAGGCATCTGGCACCTTGTAGAACCTGTCAGATTTCTTAGAGGCTGAAGGCTGGTAGTCTGGTGTCAGGGAAGCAGCTGAGAAGGTATCCAACAAGGCAGCCAGCACAGGAAGGACAGCAGGTTTAGGAGAGCCATTTGTAACACGTCATAATACCTTTTCTGGACATCTGATACCTGGGAGAAGTCCCACTTACTGTTCCATCATACACAGGACCCATCACCAAAGGACAGTTCCCTCCAAAGGAGGATCAGGACCGACAGATTAGATTATGGGTCAGAGGAAGAGTAAAAAGGTAAATGATAGGAGTAGGCCAAAGTCAGAATAAGAGTCAGTCCTCACTTGGGGATTCGGGGTCCCTTGTTCTTTTGGGAACACAGGTCCAAGGGGCTGCAGGAAGAGAAACCCCCAAGGAGTCTTCAATGCCATTAAGATATTGAACAAGCCTTGAATGAAATAGGTTCACAGTTTCATAGATGTTTACTAGGCTAACGGCCACAAGGGTCTTTTTAAGCCTTGCTATGCATCCCAAATCTCTGACAAGTTCCGATACCCTTGATAAGTGTAAGCATGGGACTGGGAGATGAATCATTCACAGGTTATTGGTCTCCATTGGAGGAACAGGTGCTAAACCAGGGATGAATTTCCAGTTTCCCATCCATTTGTCCCAAGCTGCACTTGAATTGGGTTAAGGAGGAACTCTGCTTCACACGGATGGGGAGCTTGTTCCATAGACGGGGTAGTCTCTGGGATACATACCTATCTCTTCAGCAGGTCCTATTTATATCACAGGCAAGGTTAAGTCTTTAGAACGGGTAATTCTGGTGCTGATTTGTGGATATGCAGGAGGGCCAAAGTGGGGTCTGACAATGCCCTGTATGACAGGCAAAGATCTCCCCTCAAAAGTCTGTAGCAGACAGAATACAGGGATAGGGCCTTGAGGCAGTCTGCAGAGAACATTTTACTTATGTCCTGTATTCTTTTAGTGAGGAACTTCTGTGGACATTTCAACTGTTGGATATGCCTGCTTAGGTACATACCAAAGGGGGCACTGTACTCAATGACAGGTCTGATGAATGCTGAATATAGTGGAACAATGACTTCCTTGGATTTAGATGCCATACCTTTGTTTACAAGTTGTGCAACATAGAATGACTTCTTCACCACTGTAGACACGTGATGGTCAAAGGCTATATTATTATCCACGTGTGTCCTTAAGTCCCTGACTACTGGGTCAACTCTAAGGGGTGCGTTGTCAATATGATAGTTACCAGGGATGGATGACTTCCCAAAGGATACTACTATGCATTTCTTGGCATTTAGTTTTAGTCCATGGCTCTGACACCAGTCTGTGTCAACCCCTCCTGGAGAACATCTGTGTCAGTGTGAGATTCAATGACAGATCCTAATTTGCAATCATCTGCAAATTTAGTCAGCCAAAGACCACTAGCATTGCCCTTAACTTCTGAAAAGTAAATACCAAAAAGGAGTGGTCCAAGAACTGATCTCAGAGGGGCTCCACTTGTGACTGGCCTCTTTGTAGAGGTGGACTCCCCAAATACCAACTTCCTGGGTCTTATCTACGAGCCAGATTATTATCCACTGGGTGACATACGGGTTTGTACCTAACCTCGAGTGTCAAAAATGCCAGAGTGGGGTATGGTGTCAAATGCCTCAGCCAGGTCAAGGTAGGCAGTGTGAATGATTCTGCCCTCATCCACTGCTTTGGTGACCTTCTCAAAGAAGTCCACAAGGTTGAATAGGCATGATCTGCCCTTGACAAAACCAAACTGGGTTGGGTCCAGGGTCTGGAGGTTTATTACATCTCTGCTATCACTCCATGTTAATTCTTTCCATGGCTTTACACACGACTAGTGAGTCTTGTGGGTCTGTAGTTTCCAGGGTCTGTAGATGGCTCACCTTCGTGCAGAGGGATGACTGTTGCCTTTCTCCACTCATGAGGTATAAAGCTGGTTTGGAGGCTACAGTTAAATAGTAATTCCAGAGGTCCTGATAGGTCATGTCTCATGTTATTTACAAGGCATCCTGGGAAATTGTCTGGGCCATTGATAGTGTTCTTGGTCTTAGAGACAGCATTAAGAGCCTGTTCCCTAATGACGGTAGGGGAAGTTGCATTTGATATTTCCTGAGGGAAGGTTGAGGAGGAGAGGGGGTAAAGTTGGAGCAGAACTTGGTCAGGTTTGCTATATCTTCTGGCTCAGGACAGGTGGCTTCATTTACAACATGCTCTGCACACAACTGTGTATTGCCTTTGAGGTTGCGGACATAGCTAAAGAATGCTTTATGGTTGTCCTTGGCCTGGGAGGCCAAACTTACCTCAAACTTAACATTGGTAGACTTATTTGTCCTCTGAGTTATTTAATTTGATGCGAGTACTTTTATCCTGCTGGGTGCTGCACCTCCTAATTTTTGCCATGATTTTCTTCCTCCTGTTATACAGCCTATTGATTTTTTTGATTCCACCAGGGTGGCTTGTTTTTTGAGTTAGTTCTGTACTACTTCCTGGTGGGTACAGCTGCCTCTATGCAGCTATTAACATGTTTGTATAGGGTTTCTGTGAACAGTTCGGCATAGGCAGCAGTGTTCTCAGGGTTTATGCAGGGTTTGACATTTTGCCAGGTTCTCACGTAATAGCAGGTTATCCTTAGAATAGTTCCTGAATATTCCAGGCTTTATTTTTACTTCAAATGAGACCATTTTGTAGTCTGACCTTACCAGGAAGGTATTACAGTAGGTCCCCCATATTAGTGAGGATCAGATCTCCAGCATGGCTGCACTCCAGCTGGTGTAGTGACTATCTAGTCCGGGGAGTTTGTGTTTACAAATTCAAGGAATCTCTGTGCATGTATGTTTGGTGCTGTACAGGATTCCCAATTAATAGCGGGGATAATTAAAGTCACCCATGAATATGACATTAGGTTGGACGGTTAGTGTTGCTAACAAGTTTAAATACACAGTATAGGTTTCCTGGGTCATAGAGGGGGACCTACAGCTTGCAAGGAAGTGGTACTGGATTTTATCTATGGTGATTTGAACATGGAGCAACTCAAGTGCATTGTCCTGTTTGAGCAGCCTTGAAGTATATTTATTTTTTTATGTAAACAGTGAGACCTCAACCTTTAGTCCCTGCCTGTGAAGTAGCTGGCCTAAATTTGTGGAAGGCATTATAAACTTGCACTGCTGGTGTGCTCTCCGTGGCTTTAAACCATGTCTGTGACCGCGCAGACATCAGCATTCTCTAGGGTAGAGAATGCTTACAGGGAGTGGAGGTTTTTGTTCAGACTCCTAGCACTGAGCAGTAATACCTTTAGATTTTCTTAGTTTCTATTTACTATGTTGGAAGTACTTTCAGTTTGACATTGCCTAAAAAAAGGCACTATGGAGAAAGACTATGCTTTAGCTAATATTTGAAAGCCTAGAGGGGAGAGGTGCAGACCATCCCTAGAAAAGCAGTATGGTCTGTTTACAATCTCCTACCATGCTGACAAATATTGCACCCCATTGGAATGACACCAGAAACTAAGCCAATTAAAGAATCATCTTTCGTTCGTATTATGGCATCATCCTTGGAGAAGGCAAAATGCTGCTCAATGCCAGACTCATACCAGCCTGAGACACATTCTGAGAGAGCTCCATGACTTCTCTTCATATGTTTCAGGTCCTTTACTCCCACATGGACTATGACAGTTGTACTGGTAATTGTGGTCCAATTACCCGAGTGCATGCATAATGTAGTGGATCTTAGCCCCTGATAAGCAACTGACCGTAACTTTCTCCTTACTCAGCCTAATGAGGGGGACAACAGTGTGTCTCAAGGAGTCTCCAATGACTAGAATGTTGGATTGTGTGGTGGCTTGCCTTATGGGCTTAGAGGTAACGTATTGATGTGGGTGTTTTTAAAGAGCACATTGGGGATGCTGAGGGTATTTGTTATGTGTACTTCATCTAGGAGGTCTTTGTGGTTTAGGAAGGTTACATGCAAGTGCCTCAGAATGTGTGTCGATATGTCTGCTTTGAATTTTGCATGATGGGTGCAACGTGTGCATTACTGACAACCTTACTGACATTAGGAATACTTTTACGCGAGAGCTTTGCCTCCAGTGACATTGTGTACATACAGCTCTCACATATATCAGTTTGACAATTAACTGGTTGTTAGTAAACATGAGGCAATTTCTGCATTGCCTCAGGATGCCAATATCCACCAAGCCAGTAACTGAGACGGTAGGAAAGTTCAATATCCATGGCAACAGACCCTTATTTATCGATTAGACAGTTGGAGTGAGAATATCAAGCACTGTCAAGAGTTTCTGGTTTGCAACTATGTGGACAGTGCTCGTCACTGCAAGCTAGTTATCCTGTGGGCAACTAGGTATAGGAGAAATTTCAACTGTACTTTCACAGGAAAAATGTCACTCAGGTGTCCACACTGTACAGAGCACTACCAAACACTTGAGGAGAAACTAATACGTACAAACTAAAAATTTAATTTATTATTTAACTTTATTAAACCAACTTGGAACAAAGCCAATTTTCAGAGGAGGCCCAGGGAAAAACGTTCCAGATGCACATCTTTGTAATGTGGGAGGAAACCCACACAAACGCAGGGAGGACATGCAGACTTCGCACAGAAGTAACCTCAAACGTGAATCGAACCAGAGAACCTCTTGCTGTGAGGCGACAACGCTACCTCCGCACCACTGCTACTTACACAGATATTCTGAAGTTAGAAACAAATCAAGCAGTATTTGCAGAAAACAAAGAATTAGCTTATCAAGGGAAAAGAGGGAAGTCGCATGAATGGCTACTACTCGTATGCTGGTCTCACGATAGCTTCACTCTGTTGGGATTCAATGCTCCTTTACTTTTTCTCTCACCAGAAGCAAAATGTTAGCACCAATCCCAAGCACAGAAGCAGGCCACAGCCTGTTTGGTGATCCATAGTCTTGTACTAGATGATGCTAGGGTTGGGTAGGCTTGTAGCCTTTTTCTGGTAGATGCTTTCAATAGCAACCAGACCAGTCAGGAACATTAAGCACAGACACTCACTGTCCAACCAGAAACAGTCAGGATCAGTGCACTCTGCTCCTCTCACAAGGACCAGACTAGAAGCACAGATTCCAAGCTGTCATGTATAAAGCAGTTATTACGCTTTCTGGTGATCAGCATTCTCTGGGAAATAATGCCCCTGTACTCCTCCTCTCACCAGGAGTAAAAAGAAGCAGTAATCCCACGATGACTACTGAAAGGGAGAATGTGGGCTCTCCAATAACTGTTGTTCTTGCAATAGATGTTTAAATGGTAAGATAAAAAATGGTTGATCCTAAACACTGCAGTGTGCACTACGCAGTTAGATATGACAGTGGGTAACTTAAGTTTTAGCTGCCTAAGTGGAGAGCCACTGTTTAAAAGAGCTAGATAGATTGAAAGGGGGTAGGCACTTTTGTAGTCTGGTACTATGGCATAAAGTGGGATGGTCAATTCATTTAAACAGTTGAAGAGTGATTTCACAAAATGATAGTTTTGTGCTTACTCACCAGCCAGTGAAAAAAAGAGAGGGAAAGAGATGTGGTCAAGGTCAAATTAACATAAGGGGCAGGCAACTCGAAAGACAGTGGTGTTTAAGAACACAACAGTAACAGGGTGGGAGGATGGGAAAAATTCTGACAGACTCGCAAGACAGAGTTGCGGTCTCTTTTCAAGTTTTAATATGCAATTACAAGCAAAATACAAGTAAAACAGTGTAAAGAAAATAAATCCTCCCATTCCCTTTGTGTATCCTTGGCAGCAGACACCACATGTTTAGTTTTTCTGCCTTTTCTTCAATGGGATGTCTACTTTGACAAAACACTGTGGTTCGGACCCCTGCCTGGATTTGATCAGGTTCCAGGCACCTCTTCCCTAACAAGGATCTGAGGAATCTCTTTAGACTCCTCTTAAATAATCATCCGGGGTTCACCCTCAACATCAGTGGCGGTGCTATGTTCTCAAAAGAACAAGGGATCCTGAATCCTCAGATGAGGACTCAAGATTCTGACTGTTGAGCTTACGCCTCTCAGTTACCTTTTTTAGGCTATGGGTTGGAGGAAGATTAATCTGTCAAGTCCTGATTCTCCTTTGAAGAAACTGCAGAGGACATCTGCAAAGAGATATGCGAGAAGATGATCCTGTGCCAGGCTGCGAGAAGGTCGTGGCAAAAGAAAAGTACAGCTGTGTACACTTAACATAAATGTAGATGTTCGAGTGTATTCACTGTTGCAGTCATTACATCTGGGTAATCCTGCTGGCAGGTTGCCCTCAGCCGGCCTGAATTCCAAAGTCTTGGGTCCTGCGTCGGCTGCTGTCGCCTCTTCCCTGACGTCAGGTCGTCAGGGGAATAAAAGAAGCAGCCGACGCCATTTTCTTTAGTTTTTTTTTTAGTTTTTCTTGCCCCAGATGTCAGGTGCCCCCCCAAAAGGGTAGCCAAAATTTATGTATGTATAATTACAAGCACCAATATAAAACCTACCTTCATCTACAAGCAAATACACCACATAGGTTGTATAAATCGGAGAAGGAAAGATAGGTTCCATCAGAAGAGAAGGGGGATGGTGGGAGGGTAACCTGGACTGCAACAGTGAATACACTCAAACATCTACATTTATGGTAAGTGTACACAACTGTACTTTGTTCGCGTTTCACTGTTGCAGTCATAACATTTGGGTAGAGTCCCAAAGCTAAGGTTGGGAGGCTGGAGCTAAACAGCATTAGGAGCTGCTATGAGGCCCTGCAGAACTGCAGTGGCAAAGCCTGCCCTGGATTTAGAGTAGAATGGCAGATGATAGTGCTTTGTAAAGATGTGCACTGTAGCAGCTTCTAAAATGTCCTTGGTAGTCTGCTTTGAGATAGCCTTTCCTTGTGATCCTGCAGCATATGTCACTAGTAATTGCTCTGTCTTTCTGAAAACTTTGGTTCTGTCCAGGTAGAATCTAAGCTGTCTGTGTACGTCCAAAGAATGCAGAATTCTCTCCCCCTTGTTCTGTGCATTTGGATAGAAGGTTGGCAGGTGAATAGTTTGGTTGAGAGCCACACTGGACACCACCTTAAGCATAAATGTTGGGTTTGTCCTCAGAGAGACCATCTGGATAAAAATGATAAAAGGTTCCACAGCCATGAGTGCTTGTAGCTCTGAAACTCACCTTGCAGAAGTTATTGCTAGGAGCAGAGTGGTTTTCCAAGATAAAAACTTTATATCAGCCATAGCCGCTGGCTCGAAAGGAGGCAGGGTGAGTTTTTCTAAGACACAGTTGAGGTCCCATGCAGGCATTGGTGATCTTCTTGGAGCTCTTAAATTTTTGGCTCCTCTGAGGTACTGCTTTAATAAGGGATGAGAAAAGATTGGTGGCTCTACATTGTAATGAGTCGAAATGGCAGTGGCATGAATTTTAATAGATGAAAAAGATAGGCCTTTGTCCAGCATCTCAGTTAAGTATTGCAAAATCTGAGGAATATTTGGCACAGCTGTATCAGTTCCTTGTGCCTGGTTCCAAGCACAGAATCTCTTCCATTTTCCAGCATAAGTGTTTCTAGTACTATGCCTTCTGGTTTCCAAAATGGCATCCATCACAGCTTTACTGAGAGGTGTGTTTTGTACGTCTACATTATTCGCCATGCTGTCAAGTTTAAAGTTCCGAGTTGGCTGTGCAGGATCTGCCTATTTTGCTGGGACAGTAGATGAGGTATTTGAGGTAAGGTCCAAGCTGGGCATGGAGACAAGCTCCTTAGTACTGGATACCAGTACTGGCGGGGCCAGTCTGGGGCAATCAGTATCATCTTTGGCTTCTCCTGTCTGACCTTTAGGAGTACCTTGGGGAGGAGAGGCAGAGTGGGAAATGCATATACTGATAGGTTTTTCCAGCTGAAAGATAGGGCGTTCACTTTCCATGCTTGTCTTTGATAAGTCCTTCTGCAGAATCTTTTTAGTTGGCAGTTGTGAGGGGAGCCGAACAGATCTGTGTGTGTTATCATGCTGAAGACTTGTGGATACAGGTGCCACTCGTGGGGATCCATGAGGTTTCTGCTTAGTCTGCCAGAATATTTTTTCCTTCCTGGCAGGAATTGTGCCTGCAGATGTACTTGGTAAGTCATGGCTAGTCTGCAAAGGGGGTAAGAATGTGTTTCCCCCCTGCTTGTTTATATACCACATGACTGTGGTGTTGTCTGTCTATCAGTAGTTGTCCTGGATGAAGTAGGTCCTTGAAGGCTGTCAGGGCATTTTGAACTGCCAGCATCTCTTTGTGATTGATATGTGGATGTATTTGGTTTGAGGTCCATGTGCCCTGAATGCATCTTCCTGCCATGTGGGCACCCCAGGCATAATCTGATGCATCCGTTGTTAGTCTCTGCCTGGCTGGGGATAATGTGAATGGCTGTCCCTTGTTTTGGTGACAAGCTTTTGCCCACCATCGAAACTCCTGTTGCAGGCAGGGAATGAGAGTAATCATAGTTTCTAGGCTGTGGCAATGTTGAGTCCAAACACTTTTTAGGTACCACTGACTATACTACTCAGCAACAGCTCCTCGTGGTCCTGCAGAGTGGTGGTAGCAACAGAGAACTGAAAAAAGCGACTACTTTCCAGATTTAAGTATATTTTTGCTGTTTCTACCTGTGTGACCTTCTTTTCTTGCTGTAAACGAAGTTTTAACTGTTATTTTATCTGTATTTAGCGTTTTTATTACCTGCACTTAAGTTAAAGTTTGTTTGTTTAATTTAACTGTTGAGGCTGCCCACTCAAGTGCGCTAGCCTGTGCATTTAATATACTGCTGTTTCCCTGCATTTTTCTGTAGTTTTCTTACCAAAAAAAACAAAAAACAAAAAAATATCCTTGTTTTCCTTGACTAGATTAGTCCATTATACAGGCTTTGCTGTATTCTGGACTCTGGGATAGTTCCTGTGTTGCCCATTGCCTCACTTGGATAGAAGGAAGTTTCTTTGCTCACCAGTGGGAGTGGGGAGCCTTGAGCAGCCTATATGTCCCTGAAGGAGTGACCTCAGCACAAGATCTAGTAGTTATTGGTCGTTTTGGACCATTTCTAGCTCTTTTGAACTTCCCTGTATAAAAATCTGCTTTTGTGCGATTGTGCGCATAGCGCAGCGCCGGTTAAACAAGTTTAAACTATTTCTGGCTCCGCCAAGTCTGCTCTTCAGTTTTTCCCTTAAAACTGCTCTACCCTCAGTAAAATCAGTCTATTCTCTATCTAAAAAGCCCAGCACTTGCTCCTAAAGCATTTTTACACAGGTAAAGCACTCAAACAAAAGAAAGCACTACATCCACCTAAAATCCCCTTGAGTACTCATTTCCCTTTAGGTCCTTTCCGACTCAGTTACACAGCAACCCCTTACACTATTCTAGCATGTCGAGAGGTCAATTATTGGCATCCTCTCCAGTTCAGCTGGTGAATCTGGGAATCTTGAGGCAATGTTACAACTGCCTCATGTACACAGACAACCCTCTCCTCCTCCCAACAAATACAAATATATGCGAGAGATGCAGCTATATAACCAAACTGGAGGCTGAGCTCTCTCGACTCAGTACTGACAAGACCAGTCAGGAGGAGAAGGTAACCACACACACCACAAACCCGGTCTCACATAGACCAAACACAACTGCAAACCAAACACACAGACATACTCGGAGGCTCTAATTAAAAATCTACCAAAACAGCAGAGGCCAACAAAGCAGACATCCAAGAAACCACTACCTCAAAACATAGCACATGCAACACATTTCTCAAAGTCAGTGTGCCAAACAGTCACAGCCCTTAAGGCCAAACAACATGCCTGATATACTTGTAATAAGGTGACTCTATAGTCAGACACACTGACGTCCCGCTCACCAGACTGAACAAGGAAAAGGTTACAGTAAGCTGCCTGTCGGGCGCTAGAATCCGCCACATAACACAAGCACTCAGGTCACTCCAAAGCAAGTACACATATGACTCAGTCATTGTCCATGCCGGCGTGAATGACCTGAGATGTACCTCCCTAGACTACATGGAGAGACAGAGGAGCTCTCTGATTATGTAGACCAGGCCGGTATGACCCTGACCAGCATCTTACCCTCACCAAGAATGATGCCACAGTACAAAGACAAAATGATCAGCTTCAATAATTGGCTCAATTACTGGTGTCATTCTAGGGGGATCCAATGTCTGTCTGCTTGGGATGACATGCTTGACAAGCCACACTGCTTCGCAAGGGACGGCTTGCACCCGTCACCCCTAGGCTTCCAGATATTGGCAAAGACTATTGCCACCCCCATAGTGCCTTTTTTAGGCAAGGCTCAAAAGACAAACCCACCTCCCTAGAAAACACAAGTGGAAAAAAACTAAGGGTAATGCTGCTCAACGCCAGAAGTCTAAACCTCAAGATGCAGGCTCTCGAAGCCCTCCTCAGTATGGAGATCATCGATGTCTGAGCAGTGACTGAAACCTGGTTCAAGGCTCCTGAGAGCACCACAGCATTACCAGGTTATACCTCATATCATGCTTTTCGGCCCACTTGGACCGAACCACAAAGGGAGGGGGAGTGTCCATATTCATCAAAGACACCCACACCTCCAGGTTAGTGACAACGCACGAAGCATCGGAGACCATCCATGTGCAACTAACCGTAGGCAAAACTGCCCTACAGTTTGTAGCATGCTACAGACCACACTGTCAAACTCAGGAACCCCACTCAGCCTTCCTGAAGACACTGGAGAATATGAATGTCTCTCCAAATACCATCATATTGGGAGACTTCAACTACCCAAACATAGATTGGGAGCATTACTCAAGCCCCAACACCCTAGCCCAAAGGTTCCTGGAATTCATAAACTCAAATGCGATGGAACAACTAGTCACCACTCCCACAAGAGGAGATAATATATTAGACCTGATCATCACAAACATGGGGACACAATGCTCCACACCGGAAGTATACCCCTCACTGGTGAGATCAGACCATAAACTAATCTCACTGGAAATCCACATCCCGCCCCCACCCCCAGCACAAAAGACCACAGTGAGGAACTTCTCAAAAGCTGACTTCACACTTAAGACTGAAGTGGTATCCTTCAAGGCCCCTGGGCCAGTGGAAACCACAGCCACACCGCTGAATCCTTTATAAACACTTTCTACGGACACCTTCAAGAATGCATGGATCATGCAATCCCAAATAAAACCAAGACCCTTTCCCCCAAAGGCAGGCATCCTGTCTGGTGGACCCCAGCCATAAACAAACTTTACAACAGGAGGAGGAAGCTACTACAGGACAGAGCAAAATCCCAAAAAGGGAAGGCATCTATGATCAGTGCTAGCAAAAAACTACGATCACTCATAAAATCATCCAAGGCCAACTTTGAGAGAAAAATCGCAAGACACTAAAGATAATCACAAGGCCTTCTTTAGTTATGTTAGAAACCTGGGTGGAAATTCCCAGACATGCTCAGAGTTAGTTCAAAATGACAAAAAAATACACTGAACCCACAGATACTGCCAACATACTGGCAGACAGGTTCAGTGCAAATTTCTCCCCCCCAAAAGGAGAAATATCTATCCCAGCTAAATGTAGCCTCCCTGACATCTCAGATGTCCAGGTGAGAGCCGGCCTCTCCAAAGCTAAAAACACAGCATCAATGGGAACAGACGGTGTCCCGGGTTGCATGCTACATGAACTCCAAGAGGAACTAAACTTGCACATAAGGCTGCTGTTTAATCTTAGCCTTACTACAGGATACGTACCCAAAGAATGGCGTACAGCAACAGTGGTTCCACTCCACAAAGGAGGTGCTTCTACGGACCCTGGAAATTACCGCCCCATAAGCTTGATGAGCCTGGTCTGCAAAGCTATGGAGAAGATCATTATGGAACTCATAAACAAAGACATTGGGGACCTACAGACACTTGATCCTACCCAATTCGGCTTTGTTAAGGGCAGATCTTGCCTTTTGAACTTGGTCGACTTTTTTGAAACAGTCACTAAAGCCATTGATGAGGGTAAGGCAGTTCACACAGCCTACCTTGACCTTGCAAAAGCTTTCGACACAATACCCCACTCGGGCATCATAGACAAGCTCACCAGCTTAAATGTAAACCCATATTTCATAAGATTGGTTGCAAACTGGCTAAAGGACAGAACCCACAAGGTCAGAATTGCTGGAGCCATGTCAGACTCTAAGCCAGTCACAAGTGGTGTCACACAAGGCTCGGTCCTGGGACCCCTCTTGTTCGGCATATATTTTTCAGAGGTACAAGCAAACATAGGAGGATTGTGGCTGACAAAGTTCGCAGATGACTGCAAACTGGGCGCCATAACTGATACTCCAGCGGACACGAGCATCCTTCAGAAAGGCCTCACAGAAACGGATAACTGGTGCCAGAGCCATGGCCTTAAACTGAACGCCAAAAAATGTATAGTCATACCCTTTGGGAAAAACAAAGTACCCACAAATTACCACATAGGTGGTAATCCATTAATTATGGAAGACGTAATCAGGGACCTAAGGACCCAAGTTGATAGCAACCTCTCATTTGACACCCACACTGCCAAAGTGGTTATGACGACCTTCTATATTGCCCACCTTATCATGAAAGGATTCACATCTAGATCGAGAGGTCATTGTGCCCCTATACTCTTCCCTTATCAGGCCCATGATTGAGTACAATGCCCCATTTGGCATGTACCTTACCCGGCACCTGCAGCAGTTAGAAAGACCCCAAAAGTTCCTCACCAAGAGGATCAAGGGTCTCAAACATATGTCATATGCTGCCAGACTGAAGAAACTCCAGATCTATTCAGTCGCATACCGCCTTACTCAGAGGAGATCTATGCCTGACGTACAAGGCCATGTCCAATCCGGAATTGATGGACATGCTCCACCTGAAAAAATCCAAATCCACCAGAGCCATGAGAGCGAGAGATCTGAACCTCAACACAGAAATAAATAGGAAATGCTGGAGGGACAGATTCATAACCCAGAGGCTCCATACACTCTGGAACAGAATCCCAGTCCATGTCAGGCAGAGCCCCTCACTGACTCTCTTCAAGAGAAATCTTGACGAATGGATGGGAGATCGTAGGGTTACCCCGGGGGTCATCTCTGTGTCACTGCTAGACAGAGGCACAGAAAACTAAACCCTAAATGGGCACAGTATTATCATTCCAAGGGGTGGCGGAAGCCACGCACACTCTGGCTAGGCTTATAAATGCCCTAGGGCAGATAGCCTAGTATGAACCTATGAACCTATATGCAGTCTTGCATATGGAATTAGTAGGATGCAGGATGCCATGAATCCCAAAGCCTGCAGAATTTTTCTTGCACATAACTGGGCCTTTGTTGTCATTTCCTTGAAAATTACAGTTTTGTACCTACCATGAATGTAGATGTTCGAGTGTTCACCCTGCTGCAGTCATCACACTTGGGTTATCCTGTCATCAGTCGGCCGGATTTCCAAAGTCTTGGTCCGACGTCGGTTGCTGACGCCTAATCCCTGACGTCAGTGCGCCAGGTGTACATATACTGCAACAGACGCCATTTTCTTTAGTTTTTCTTGCCCCAGATGTCAGGTGCCCCCAAAAAGGTGATCCAAATTTGTACAAAATGGTGAGAACACTGTACAAACACAAAATCCCTTCAGCTATAAGCAAATACATCAGTAAGGCATAGCAGAGATTTAGCCAGTAGATCAGAGGGGTTGGAGGGAGGGTAACCTGGACTGCAGCAAGGTGAACACTCTAACATCTACATTTATGGTAGATAAAAAACTGTACTATGTTCATCGTGTTATCCTGCTGCAGTCATTACACTTGGGTTGAGTCCCAAAGCTAAGGTAGGGTGGAGGTATCATAGAGGGTTAGTGGAGGCAATGAGGCCCTGCAGAACTGCAGTTGCGAAGCCTGCCCTGGACTTAGAATAAAGAGGTAAGTGATAGTGTTTGGTGAAGGTGTGTACAGAACTCCAAGTTGCAGCTTCTAAAATTTCCTTGGTAGGAACCCCCCTGAGAAAGGCTGTAGAGGTAGCTGTTGCCCTGGCAGAGTGGGATCTAATGGTAGGGGGAAAGTACAGCTTTGTACCTACCATAAATGTAGATGTCCGAGAGGAATGCATCTGCAGTCCTTACAAATGGGTTGTCCTGTCGTCAGGCAGCCCTTGATGCCGGATTCCAAAGTCTGGGTCTGGCTTGCTGGTGTCGCACTTCAAGTTATTCGGGTATAAAGGCATCAGCCGACGCCATTTTCCTCAGTGTTTCTTGCCCCAGATGCCAGGTGCCCTCTGTTGGTTAAATTTGGATAAATGCCAAAGTTTCCAAATAGCAGAGAGCAAACACACAAAATAAACATGTATGTACATATATACAAACAAATACACCATAATAGATCCCCCCCAAGCTAGCTGAAGATTGGTAAGTACCCTAGGAGTACCTCAGAGGAAGGAGGTGACTGCAGATGCATTCCTCTCAGACATCTACATTTATGGTAGGTACAAAACTGTACTATGTCCTTCAAGGATGCATCTGCAGTCTAGAATACCATAGCTAAACTAGGGAGGAGGAAATGAGAATAGATTATGGTGTAGTCAGGATCCTGCAAAACAGCAGTGGCAAAACCAGCACGGGATCTAGAGTATAGAGGTAAGTTATAATGCTTGGCAAATGTGGAGGTCCAAGTAGCAGCCTCTATAATGTCCTTGGTAGCCACTCGAAAGCTGTGGTAGTGGCTGTGGCCCTTGTGGAGTGAGGCCTGATGTTCTCTGGAGTTTTCTTGCCATGGTAGGAGTAACAAAATCTAATGCAATTTCCTATCCATTTGGAGATTGTCTGTTTAGAAATTGGTTTTCCTTCTTTCCTGTTGCATAAGCTACCAGAAGCTGGTCAGTTTTCGATTGTTTTTGTTCTGTCAAGGTATGTAACAGCTTTTCTCCCTTGTTCTGTGGATTGGGGAAGAATGTAGGAAGGTGGATAGCCTGATTTAAAGAGACTCTGGATACCACCTTAGGCATAAATGTAGGATTTGTTCTCATGGACACTCTATCTTGATGGAAGATCAGGAAGGGTTGTACTGCCATTAATGCCTATAGTTCAGAGACCCTTCTTGCTGAAGTTATTGCCAGGTCTTCAGGATAAGTATTGCAAGTCTGCTGTAGCTGCTGGCTCGAAAGGAGGTAGAGTCAGTTTTTCTAGCACAAAGTTCAAGTCCCATGCTGGCAATGGGGGTTTCCTGGGAGGTTTTACATTTTTAATTCCCCTCAGAAACTGTCTGAGCAGGGGATGCGAGAAGACAGGAGGATCCAAGCTGTATTGTGCTGAAATAGCTGATGCATGTATCTTGATGGAGGAATAGGACAGGCCTGTATGAAAGAGCTCCGCCAAGTACTCCAGGATGTTGGCTATGTTCACCTGTGTCACATCTTGCCCCTTTGTAGTACTCCAGATGAGATATCTTTTCCATTTTGCTGCATAATTCTTTCTTGTTGAAGGTCTACGAGCCTCCAGGATTATGTCTATAACCCTTTGGGATAAATTTGGGTTAATTGCTGTTATGTAATGTTCCAGGCCGTTAGCTGCAGAGTTTTTAGGTTTGGATGCAGAATGTTGTAGTTGTTCTGTGTCAGCAGTAATGGGATCATTGGCAGTTTCCATATTTGTTCCCGGGACATGCTCCTCAGCAGTGGATACCAATGTTGTCTTGGCCAGTCTGGGGCTATCAGAATGATCCTCGGACGTTCCTCTTTGATCTTGAGAAGCACCTTGTGCATCAAAGGAAGTGGTGGATGCTGACAGGCTTTCCAACTGAAGGATAGGGAGTCCACCTTCCAAGCAAGTGGGTGGTAAGTCCTTGTGCAGAATTTCTTCAACTGGTGATTGCATGGGGATGCAAACAAGTCTATTTGTGGTAATCCCATTCTCTTGTGATGGTTTGAAAATGTCCGGATGCAGCATCCATTCGTGGGCATCTGTTGTAGTTCTGCTTAATATGTCTGCTAGAATGTTTTCCTTGCCCGGTACATAAATTGCCTGTAACTGAATGTTGTAGCTCAGAGCCACATCCCATAGGTCCAGTGCCAGCCGGCATAGGGGGTATGAGTGTGTGCCTCCCTGCTTGTTGATGTACCACATAACTGTGGTGTTGTCTGTCCTTAACAACAACTGGCCTTCTTGGAGAAGAGGTCTGAATGCCTGGATTGCCAGTTTTACTGCCATCATTTCTTTTAGATTTATGTGCAGATGCAGCTGGTCTTGAGTCCATAGGCCTTGAATGCACTTGTCCATCATGTGCAGGTCTGAGGCATCTGTCGTGATAGTTTGTCTTGGTTGGCTTTTGCAGAAGGGCAGTCCTGTGTTTGATTGACAGGCCTGAGCCCACCATAAGAACTCTAGCTTCAGGCATGGGATCATTGGAATTTTGGTTTCCAGGCTGTGCTTGTGCTGAGACCACAAATTCTTTAGGTACCACTGTAGCTTTCTCATATGAAGCCTGGCATGAGGGACCAGTATTATGCAGGATGCCATGAAGCCTAGAGCTTGTAGCACTTTTCTTGCAGTTAGATGGCTCTGCTTTAATGCCAAGAAATAGAGAGGAAGTTGCTCTTTCTTTTCTGCAGTTAGAAATGCCATTTGTTTTGATGTGTCCAGTTCTGCACCCAGAAAGGTTATTATTTGGGATGGAATCAGCCTTGACTTTTTTGTATTGACTGTATATCCCAGGGCTTGTAGCAGGTAGATGACTCTTTGCAAGTCTTCTGTTAATTTGTTTTTGTTGTCCGCTTGTATCAGGCAGTGGATAGATTTGAATTCCCTGAAGTCTGCAATGGCGATTACTGATGCCAGGCATTTCGTGAACACTCTGGGCGCAGTAGATAAGCCAAAGGGCAATGCTGAGAATTGATAATGCTCTGATCCTGCAAAAAATCTGAGGTATCTTCTGCAAATTGGTCTTATGGGGACGTGCAGGTATGCCTCCTTGAGATCTAGAGTTACCAGCCAAGACTCCTTGCCCAGCATGGGAAGAAGCTGCTGTAGGGTCAGCATTTTGAATTTTGGAACAATGAGGAATGTGTTTAAAGCGGACAGGTCTAGAATAGGCCTCCATTTGTTTTCTTTTCTTGGTACCAGGAAGAGCTTGGAGTAAAATCCTTCCTTGCTCCATAAATGGTACCTTTCATTCTTAATAATTGAGATATTTGTTTTAGAGCTTCTGTCCTTTGAGAAGGTGGTAGGTTTGGCATTCCTCTCTTTCCTGGTATTGTATGGAAATGGAACCTGTAACCTTTGTCTATAGTCTGCAAAATCCATTTTTCTCTTGTAATGCAGTGCCAGTTTCTTGAAAATAATGTTAGCTTTCCGCCTAAGGGTGCTTCTAGTTGTTCCCTGGTAGGCGGTGCCACCGCCAAGTCACTGTGATTGAGTTGTTGTAGTGGTGGTGGCTGTATCCGTGCCTCATTGGTTGTTATTCTGCCACTGGCGACCCCTGTAGGCACCCCTGGATTGGTTTCTGCCTCTAGAGCGCCTATTCCTGCCTCTTTGTGCCTTAGAGGAGTCCGGAAAGGACCAATTCTTGGAGGGCCAATTCCTGCTAAACCTTGGAGGTTGAACTTGTAAGAAATCTTTTACTGTTTGCACAGATTTTGCTTTCTCTTCCATCTTTTTTAGTACCTGCTGTGCAGGGGCACCAAATAAATTGACCTTGTCCATAGGTGCATCCAAAAGCTTAGATTTGACATGGTCTGGTAATGCCTGTTCTTTCAACCATGCATGCCTCCTGATAACTGTGCCAGTCATGGCCGATCTAAAGGAATCCTCCAGTGCATCATAGCCACATTTTAAAGAATGGTTACTAACCTGCTGTATGTTATGTAACATTTCTTGAACATACTTTTTATCTAAAGATTCTTCAGAGGACAGCTTTTTAGTCAACTGGTCAAGCATAAACTCGTGATATTGAATCATATGAAATTGGCAGTTCAAAGCTCTAGCTGACAAAGTAGCAGAGGTGTAAACTTTTTTACCCCATCTCTCTAAGGACCTGGAATCCCTTTCAGAGGGAGGGTTTTAGAAGTAGCTGCTACAGCTTTAGGGCCCTGGGAAATAGTCTCTGGATCTGCAAAGGGCCTTATATAAGTGGTGATGAGTGTCCGGGACCCTGTAGTACCTATCGGGCCGGAGGTAAAGTATCAGGAGCAGTGCAAGCATCATTAAATGCATCATCAACAACAGATAGAACTGGAGGTATAGCTAAAGGCCTATGCTGTGGCAAGTGTAGAAAGGTCCTAAGCCTTTTCTAGAGTCTGAGAAATCTTGGCCCTGCCACTGGAATTGTTCCCTCATAGCATGCAAGGTTTCCCCAAAGGAAAATTCCTCAGGAGGAGAGGCTGAAGGGATGGACTCCTCAGCATCAGAGTCTTCGTAAGGAGAATAAGAAGCCTCAGGAGGGTCTGTATGTTCTGAATCATCAGAGGAATCATCTGTGGCTACTGGCTCAGGGGGCTCTGCTCTAGGCCTCTTTTCTGGAGGAGGAGGCCCTGTCTGGATGAGGCTGGGATCACAGATAACGAGATGAGATCCTCTGCCAAAGAAAGCATATGGGAGCTGGTGCTGGGCCTGTGAGAGGGGGGCTTGGCAGGCACAGGTTTTGAAGTTTTGGCTGCTTTAGCCCTGGCAAAGGCCTTAATAGACATAGCTGGAGGAGGCCTAGCAGCTCCACGTGCAGGGGTAGAAATATCTAGGGGAATGGTGTCTGATAAATCCTGTGAAATCGCAACAGAAGGTTGGATTTCAGAAGCTGTTTCTACTAGGAGAGAAGAGGCCTCGGTAGAAGGCAAGTTATTGGCTGTAGAAAGGACCGCTTGCTCGGTTTCGACCGAAACAGAGACACTCGTGGTTTGGCATGGTTTTCAGCGAAGTCGGTCCTTTCCTTCGCTTTGGTTATTTTGGTCGGAGGATCCGGCGGCATAATGTCAAAATCGGGCGAAAATCTGTTCAGCAAAGTCGCGTCCGTCGGTTAAAAGAAGCACAGGCTAGACAAGCTGCTGGTCTGGGCCTAAACAATGTATGCAATAGGGTGGAAATCTTTATGAGGTATTTGTTTCCCACAAGATAAACAGTTATTAACTTTCTCTGACATCGGCTGAGGCAAGAAAGAGTCTAGGGGTACTTAGCTTTATAAAAGTCTTAGTAGTATTCGGTAGTAGTAATCTCTGGATCTGACCGATCGGCCTTGCGAACAGCTTCTGCTTGCGCCACGCCGCAAGAAAGACTGAGGAAAATGGCGTCGGCTGATGCCTTTATACCGAATAACTGCATAATGACGTCGGGTGAAGTGCGACACCAGCCGAAGCCAGACCCAGACTTTGGAATCCGGCCGACCGAAGGGCTGCCTGACGACAGGACAACCCATTTGTAAGGACTGCAGATGCATCCTTGAAGGACATCTGGTTTCCCATGATGGGTATAACAGAACCGTATGCAATGGCCTATCCATTTAGAAATGGTTTGCTTGGATATGGCCCTCCCTTGAGAAGCTGTAGCATAGGATACAAAGAGCTGAATGCAGGAGTCTCTCACCTTTGTTCTGTGGATTGGGGAAGAAAGTAGATAGGTGGATGGTTTGATTTAAAGCTACACTGGAACCATCTTAGGCATGAAGGAAGGATTAGTTCGTAGAGAAACTCTGTCTTGATGAAAAATGAGGAAAGGTTCCACTGCCATAAGTGCCTGTAATTCTGAGACTCTCCTGGCAGAAGTTATTGCCAGGAGCAGGGCAGTCTTCCAAGATAGGAACTGAAGGTCTGCAGAGAAAGCTGGTTCAAAGGGAGGTAGCGTTAGTTTTTCCAGAACAAAGTTGAGGTCCCATGTTGGTGTAGGAGCTCTTCTAGGTGGTCTAATGTTTTTTGCCACTCTGAGGAACTGCCTTAGAAGAGGATTTGAAAATAAAGGTGGATTCGTGTCGTAGTGAGCTGAAATAGCTGAAGCATGGATTTTAATTGAGGAGAAGGAAAGTCCTTTGTGCAACATCTCAGCTAAATACTGCAGAATGTGAGGCATATGAGGCTGAGTTGTGTGCCTTGGCCTTCAGCTTGGTTCCAAGCAGAAAACCTTTTCCATTTGTCCGAGTAAGCCTTCCTGGTGCTTGGCCTCCTGGCTTCCAGAATAACATCCAGTACTACTTGTGAAAGAGGGGCTGGTTGGATGCTTAATTGATATGCCATGCAGCCAGGTTTAAGGTTTTGAGCTGGCTGTGTAGAATCTGTTTGTTTTGCTGCGTGAGCAAATGAGGTATTTGAGGCAATATCCATGGTGGGCTGTGAGCCATATTCTTCAATAGTGGGTACCAGTGCTGGCGTGGCCAGTCTGGGGCTATGAGAATCAGTCGAGGTTTCTCCTTTTTGACCTTCAAAAGAACCTTTGTGAGAAGAGGTAATGGAGGAAAGGCATATGCTGTCAGGTTTTTCCAACTGAAGGAGAGAGCATCCACTTTCCAAGCTTGATGGTGGAATGTCCTTGTACAAAATTTTGTCAGTTGGTAGTTTTGAGGACTGGCAAACAGGTCTATATTTGGAAGGCCCCATTTTTGAGTTATTATTGTAAATATTTGTGGGTCTAGTTTCCACTCGTGGGGATCTTTGATGTTTCTGCTTAGGTCGTCTGCCAATGTGTTTTTCTGTCCTGACGGGAATTGAGCTTGTAACTGGACTTGGTAGGCCAGAGCTGTGTTCCATAAGATTATTGCTTGCCTGCAAAGAGGGTAGGAATGTGTGCCCCCTTGTTTGTTTATGCACCACATGACTGTGGTGTTGTCTATCTTTACTGCAAGTTGTCCTGGCTGTAGTAGATCCTTGAAGGCTGTCAGAGCTTTCTGTACAGCTGGCATCTCTTTTTGATTTATGTGCAGTTTTCTTTGTTCTGCAGTCCATAGGCCTTGAATGCATTGCCCTGCCATGTGTGCCCCCCAGGCATAGTCTGAAGCATCTGTTGTGATAGTTTGCCTGGTTGGGGGCAAGGTGAAAGGCTGACCCTTGTTGAGGTGACATGCCTGTGCCCACCACAGAAATTCCTGTTGAAGGCAGGGAATGAGAGATATCACTGTGTCCAAGCTGTGGCTGTGTTGAGACCATACGCTTTTTAGGTACCACAGTAATTTCCTCATATGCAGTTTTGCAAATGGTATTATCAGAATGCAAGATGCCATGAAGCCCAAAGCCTGCAGAATTTTTCTTGCAGTTAATTGGGTCTTTGTTGCCATTGTCTTGAAATACTGAGTCAGTTGTAGTTGCCTGTCTGGTGTAAGATAAGCCTTCTGGGCCGTAGTGTCCGAGCTGGCTCCCAAGAATGTCATTTTTTGTGAGGATACTAGTTTTGACTTCTTTTCCTTTACTGTGTACCCCAGACAATTTAGTAGATGCTTCACAAAAGCCAGATGATGTAAGAGAATGTCTTTTCTTTCTGCTTGGATGAGGCAGTCGTCCAGGTATGGATATATTTGAATTCCTCTTTGTCTGCAGTATGCAATTACTGGTGCCAGGCATTTTGTGAAAACTCTGGGCGCAGTAGATAAGCCAAAGGGCAGTGCAGAGAATTGATAATGGGTTGAACCTGCAATGAAACGGAGGTATCTTCTGCAACTTTGTCTGATAGGGACATGCAGGTATGCCTCCTTGAGGTCCAACGTTACCAGCCATGCTTCCTTGCCCAACATGGGAAGTAGCTGCTGTAGTGTTAGCATCTTGAATTTGGGAACTTGTAATTAAGTGTTTAGAGTTGAAAGGTCCAGAATTGGTCTCCAAACATTGTCCTTTCTGGGTACTAGAAAGAGCCTTGAGTAAAATCCTTGGCCTTGCTCTTGAGCTGGTACCCTTTGAATGGCTCTCATGGCCATGAGAGCTGTAATTTGTTTTTGTGCCTCTGCCCATTGATTTTGTGGCAGGTTTGGCATTCCTTGTTTCATTGGCAAGGTGTGAAAGTGGAATCTGTATCCTCGTAAAATTATGTCTAGGACCCATTTGTCCTTTGTGACCATGTGCCAGTTGTCTGCAAATAGTGCTAGTTTCCCCCCCAAGGGGGCTGACAAAAGAGCTTTGTTTGGCCAGCTGAGGTGCAAGTCATTGAGTTTGCCTTCTGGTGGGTTGAGACCTGTCTTCTCCTCCCTTCTGGGTTGGAGTGCCCCATTGGCGAGGTTTATACTGGGCTTGTGGTTGTCCTCTGCCCCTTGGGCGCCTGTATTTACCCCTCTGAGGTCTGTCAGTGGCTGGAAAGGACCAATTTTTTGTTGGCCAGTTTCTGCTAAAGCGAGGGGGGTGTACTTGTAGGAAATCTTTGACTGTCTGCATTGATTTCGCCTTATCTTCCATTTTCTTTAAAACTACTTCTGCTTTAACTCCAAAAAGAACATCCTGCTGTAAGGGAGCATCTAGTAGTTTTGCTTTAACATGATCAGGCAGACTTTGTTCCTTTAACCAGGCATGCCTATGTATAACTGATCCAGTGACAGCTGCTCTGCAGGAGGCCTCTAAAGAATCAAACCCACATTGTAAGGTATGTTTGTCCACCTGCTCGGTGGCGTGCAACAAATCCTGTACTGCTTTCAATTCAGATTGTTGAGGGAGGGAGGTTATCTTTTGTTTTAACTGAGAGATCAGAAATTGCTGATACTTAAGCATATGAAATTGACAATTTAGTGCTCTCATAGCTAATGTGGCTGAGGTGTAAAGCTTTTTCCCCCACCTGTCTAGTGCTCTTGAATCCCTTTCAGAAGGTACTGGGTTTTTAGCCATGGAAGCCTTAGCCCCCTTGGGACCCTGGGAGATGGTCTCTGGGTCAGCTACTGGGCTTTTGTAAAGAAATTTGTGGGAATCAGGTACCCTGTAGTATCTGTCAGGCTTGGCCGGAGCAGGAAGTAGAGAGTCTGGGTTGAAACTGGATTCTAAATAGACATCATCCACAATGTCCAAAACAGGAGGAATGGCTAGAGGTCTGTGTTGGGGGAGTAAAAGAAACTCCGAGCCTTTTCTTGGAATCAGAATAATCCTGACCTTCCCAGTGAAAATGTTCCCTCATAGTGTGTAAAGTTACCCCAAAAGAGTAGTCTTCAGAAGGGGAAGCTGAGGGAAGAGAGTCCTCAGCATCAGAATCTTCATAAGGAGAGAAGGAATAGTCTTGGTCCTCAGAGGAATCCAAAGAAATAGACAGCTGCTCAGAGGAAGCAGAATCTTCCTCTTGTCTAGGCCTTTTGTCAGGAGGAGGCTGAGAACCCCTGATAAGAGAAATCAAGTCTTCAGCCATTTTGAGCATCTGTTTCTTAGGCATAGGGCCTTGAACAGGAGACTGAAGTGTAGTCTTTTTTGATTTAGGAGGAGTCTTCAACTTAGAAAACGTTTTGACTGTAAGAGTCGGTCTGAAAACACCTTCAGAAACCGATGGCGTTTCAGAAGCACCAACGTCCTTAGAAGGTAAATCGTCGGAAGGGCCGGAAGTAAAAGGCTGCGTCGGCCTAGTACATTCCTTCAAAATATCCGTAGCGGTCTCGGGTTCCAGAACTGCGGTAGTCAGGGGCTGCGTCGGAGCCTCACTGATAACCG
Organism: Protopterus annectens; assembly: GCF_019279795.1. Taxonomy (NCBI): domain Eukaryota; kingdom Metazoa; phylum Chordata; order Ceratodontiformes; family Protopteridae; genus Protopterus; species Protopterus annectens. The sequence goes on from NC_056726.1 coordinate 1,479,310,179, forward strand.
GAGAACCAGAGACCGGATCAACCGAGGCCTCGGAATCGGGCTTAGGCCTGGGCTGTCGGTCCTTGCCCCTGCGCTTTTTGTGCACGCCGGTAGCTCCGACGGCATGTCATAGTTACATTTTCTACCAAAATAGTGTCGTGCGAAATCAAACAGTCTTTTAATAGTACGCTTATTAAACCTAGCACAAAACCGACAAGTGACGTCATGATCAGGGCCTAGGCAAGGTATACAATAAGAATGAAAATCCTTATGAGGTATTTGCTTCCCACAAGAAATACAATTGTTAACTTTTTCTGACATCGGTCTGAGGCAAGAAAAGTTTCCCCAACGGGGTACTTAGCTTTATAGCAGACTTCGGTCTGAAATTCGAATTTGACAATCTCAGGAGTCGGCCGACCGGCACTTGCGAACTGCTTCGGGCACCGCGCAGCAAGAAAGACGGAAGAAAATGGTGTCAGTTGCAGCATATGTACCCCTGGTGCACTGACGTCAGGGATGAGGCGACAGCAACCGATGTCGGACCAAGACTTTGGAAATCCGGCCGACTGCGGGACCGCCTGACGACAGGATAACCCAAGTGTGATGACTGCAGCAGGGTAACACGAACATCAGGTAGTCAGTTGCCTTTGTTTGTTTGGCGTGAGATAAGCCATCTGGGCAGTTGTATTTAAGCTTGTACCCAGGAATATTATCTCTTGAGAGGGTACTAGTTTTGATTTCTTTTCGTTGACTGTGTAAACTAGGCATGGTACAAGTCTTTTCACAAACGCCAGATGCTGTAGTAGAATGTCCTTGTTCTCTGCTTGAATGAGGCAGTCGTCAAAGTAAGGATATATTTGCATTCCTCTTTGCCGGCAGAAAGCAATTACTGGTGCCAGGCACTTTGTGAAGACCCTGGGCACAGTAGATAAGCCAAAGGGCAGTGCAGAGAATTGGTAATGCTTTGAACCAGCCTTGAATCTGAGGCATCTTCTGCATGATTGTCTGATTGGGACATGCAGGTATGCCTCTTTTAGGTCTAAAGTTACCAGCTCAAGCCTTTCTGCCAAGCATGGGCAGAAGCTGCTGTAAGGTCAACATCTTGAATTTTGGTATATCCAGGAAAGTGTTTAGAATAGATAGGTCCAGTATTGGTCTCCATGTTTTGTCCTTTCTGGGTACCAAGAACAGTCGAGTAAAATCCTTGTCCCTGCTCTTGCTGTGGCAGCACTTGCTGAATAGCCCCCCCCCCATGTCCATGAGGGATGAGACTTGTTTTTGAGCCTCTGCCCATTGATTTTTTGGCAGGTCTGGCCAACCGTGTGCCTTTGGCAGGGTATGGAAGTGGAACTTGTAGCCCTGTGACACTGTTTAGAACCCATTTGTCCTGGGTTATAATGAGCCAATTTTGAGAAAAAAGTGCTAATTTTCCCCCTAAGGGTGCTGCCAGTAGATAAGTGCTTGGTGCTGGCAGGGGGAAGTCATTGGGACTGCTTCCTGTACGGCTGTGATTTGTCTTCTCCACTTTTGGAGGTAGAAGCACCCCATTGCTTAGACCTGTACGAACCTTGCAGCTGGGATCTGCCTCTAGGGCGCCTGGATCTGCCCCTCTGAGGTCTGACACTGGAAAGGACCAATTCTTTGTAAGCCAGTGTCTGCCAAACCTAGGTGGCTGTACTTGTAAAAAAATCTTTGACCATTTGCATAGATTTAGCTTTGTCCTCCATCTTCTTTAACACCAAACAAGGTATCATGCTGTAATGGTGCATCTAATAATTTACCTTTGACATGATCAGGCAGATTTTGCTCCTTTAACCAAGCGTGCCTCCTAATTACAGAACCCGTAACAGCGGCCCTTGTAGGAGGCCTCCAGGGAATCAAAACTCATTGCAAAGTATGCTTTCCAACGTGTTCAGCTGCATGCAATAAATCCTGCATTTCTTTATCTGCACATTCAGCATTTACCAACATTTTCTGTTTAAGCAGCGTCAAGACATATTGCTGATATTTGAGCATATGAAATTGGCAGTTTAAAGCCCTTATAGCCAAGGTAGCAGATGTGTAAATCTTTTTTCCCCATCTATCCAATGCCCTAGAATCTCTGTCAGAGGGGGTAGGTTTTTTTTTTGCAGTGGAAGCCTTAACCCCTTTGGGACCCTGAGAAATAGTTTCTGGGTCTGCAGCAGGGTTTTTGAAAAGGAATTTATGAGAATCAGGAACCCTGTAGTATCTGTCAGGCTTAACAGGAGCTGGAGGGTAAGGAGTCAGGGGTCACACTAGACTCTGAAAACAGATATACAATATCTAACACAGGTGGAATAGCTAGAGGCCTGTGTTGAGGCAGTAGAAGGAAGTCCCTGAGCCTCCTCTCAGATTCTGAAAAATCTTGGCTCTCCCAGTGGAAATGCTCCCTCATGGTATGCAAGGTTTCCCCCAAAGGAATAGTCCCTCAGGAGGAGAAGCTGAAGGAATAGATTCTTCAGCATCAGAATCCTCATAGGGGGGAAGAGAACATTCCTGATCAGAAGAAGAATCAGAGGAAATGGAAACCTGATCTGAAGATTCATAGTTTGTCTCTTGCCTAGGCCTCATCAGGAGGGGGATGGGAACCCCTGATCAAGGTAATTAAGTCTTCGGCCATTTTGAGCATCTGTTTTTTGGGCATGGAGGCTTGTCCATGTGGCTGGTGAACTTGTTTCTTTGCTTTTAAAGGTGCTTTAGTATTTGCCTTTGAAGATGAAGTCGGTTTAATGTATAATTGTTTAGGTTTGAATACACCCTCAGAAGCCGATGCCTGCTCAGCGGCTCCAGACACATCTGAGGGAATAGTCTCAGAGGCTCCAATACCTTGAGTTTCAAGCGGCCTGATCGACTCCACGTGGGTGTCGGTAGCGGCCTGCGACTAAAATAGCGGGCGTCAGGGGCTGCAAAAGTGCCTCACTGAACTGGCGAACCGGTGACTGGCTTAGGAAAAGCTTCGTTGTCGGGTTTGGACCTCAGTTGCCTGTCTTTCTTTTTCTTTGTGCTTTTTGTGAACTCTGGTAGTTGGATGGCTATCAGACGACATTGTATAATTAAATCTGCGCTCAAAATAGCTTAGTGCAAAATCGTACTGACGCTTAATAGTGCACTGGTTAAATCTGGCACAAAACAGACAACTAGAAAAGTCGTGGTCAGGGCCTAGGCAAGGAATACAGTAAGAATGAACGTCCTTATGAGGTATTTGCTTCCCACAAGAAATACAATTAACTTTTTCTGACATCGGTCTGGGGCAAGAAAAAAAGTTTCCCCAACGGGGTACTTGGCTTTTAATGAAGACTTCGGATCTGAAACTCGAGCACTAAAATCTCAGGAGTCGGCCGACCGACACTTGAGAATTGCTTCTGCTTCAGGCACCGCGCGGCAAGAAAGACTAAAGAAAATGGCATCGGCTGCTTCTTTTATACCCCTGACGACCTGACGTCAGGAAAGGGGCGACAGCAGCCGACGCAGGACTCAAGACTTTGGAATTCAGGCCGGCTGAGGGCAACCTGCCAGCAGGATTACCCAAATGTAATGACTGCAACAGTGAAACACGAAGAACATCTGAACATACCGGACTGTCCTCCAGGTTCTCAAGTACCTCAAGAGATGTCTGGTGGAGGATGGACAGCAGCAGAGACAGGACTAGATGTCTTGGCCACCTTCTCAAGCGGCAGCTGTACCTCATGGCAAGTAGATTTTACCGTGGTACCCTGGGTCAAAAGCTCGACAAGTTGGTGCTCAACATAAATGGAAAGGGAAGACAGACAACTACATAAAGTCTAGAGTACAAAAGCCTCACAGATGGAACAGTGTGTGGCTGTGAGATGCACCTAAGAAAAACAGGCATCCATCATGGTGCCCTTATAGGGAATCTGCCTCCCACACTGATACTTCCCTTTCTTGGATGAGGTGCAACCCACTGAATGAGGACAGTGCAGTGGTTAGCGTTGTCACCTCACAGCAAGAAGTTCTTTGGTTCTCAGCTGGGGTACCGTCTATGAGGAGTCTGCATGTCCTCCCATATTCCAAAGACATACAGCAGGTGGACCAACCACTAAATTGTCCAGTCTACCACAGAATGGCTAGCCACCTGGCGGTATAAACCTTGACTCTATTGTCACTGTTGAAGCGACACCCTGACCCCACACATGCAAAAATGGAAAAGGGGTTGAGGATGGACAGATACAACCCATTGAACAAAATTAGAAAAACGGGTACCCCAAGTAGGACACTTATTTTGAAGGAGTAAGGCTCAGTACAACCAGAAAATGAAGGGCATTTAGACCAACGTATGATACTGGCATTCAGACTTGCAGCAATGAAACTCTGGATTGAGAATGCAAGTTATCACCTTTATGTCCTACGCTCACATGGAAAGTATACATCTGACTTGAGATGCTCCTAGAGGTGATGAATATTGCAAAAGTGATATGGAAGGACATAAACTCATCCTGGGAAGGGGAATCTTTAGACCAACCTTCCCTATGAGCAACTTCAGGAGATCTCTGAAGTGAATGTCATCCAGGGAAGATTATGGGGGCACTTCCCCCTCATTAAGGATGGGGATCTTCAGTCAGGGACTGTAGATGAGAGTCCAAGTGCCTCCTATTGCATTTTTGCTTCCCGTGCTCCTCCATCGGGGTGTGTCTGAGGAAGTATTGGAAGGACAGAGGAGTTGGAATTTCAGGTTTGCTCAGGGCAGACTGGTACTGGCTATCTTAAGGATGGAGAAGGAAGGGAAAATGAAGATCCTGAAATGCACCAAGGAATCTTAGTGGATCCGAGTGTAGATGGGTCAACCACCTCTCCCAAACGAGAAAGTATCTTTCCAAATGAATTGAATGCAGATGCCAGTCCAGACAAAGATCTTCTCTGTTACCAGGACCATAACAGAGGTTCTTCTTGGGATATGACCCAAGGGACAGTGATGATTTGACAATCTTGGAGTTCACTGGGCCGCAACACCAACCTGTCAGCTCTGAGATCTGACAGTTGAGGAGGCTATGGAAACTGTAGGAGTCAAACACATCCAACCTACTGGCTCAGACAGTGAGCAATGCAAGAAACATCTGGAACCATTACCACCTGATCCAAAGGCTGGGGAAGGACAAACCAAGAGAGAGGTGGTAATGCTTAGTCCTGCTATCTCCAAAATGGGCGGAGTTAGAGTGGTAAGAACCTCTAACTGAATCTGGCTCGTCCGGTGAGTTTTTCATTATCCTATTCACATTAGCTTCGGTGAGGTTCCTTGAAGACCACACTCACCTAAAAGAAGATGCCACGAAGGGGTCTTGAGGACAGATGGCCATGTCTCCCTAATAGGATAAGTTGAGATTTGACCTACAGGATGGATAACTCCAGCGAAAAAACTGGTTCCAAAAAACAAAACAAAAAAAGTCTTGCATTGGTTCCAAGCCTGTTCCAATCCCACTGTTGAAAAGTGTTGGGAGTCCCAAGGTCAAAGAACCTTCAGAGCCAGACCTAGGGCTCCAGCCAGGACCAGAGACCTTATTCTCAGCCCCTCTGATCCATCTAAAGACAAATCCCTATCTTGATCTCTTAACTTTTAGTTATGTACTCACCATAACTTCAGATGTTTGGGATCCATCTCGCCTACATTCTGACTGATGGGTTCGGAGCCGATCCCTCGGCTCCGACTCGGCACGCTTATGCCAAAGAGTGAAGTCTCTTATTGGCTGAGCTTACTATATCCCAGGATGCACCACTACCAGTCCCCCAGATCTAGTTTGTCCGCATACATGCACACATGCACGCCCTGCTTATATAACATCGTCAGATGAAACAAGATAAAACAGTAGAACTCAAAACCGTTCAATCTCTTCTGATCTCCAAGGCAGGGGAAGGAGGGTGGGTATTAGGAATGTGGCGAGATGGATCCCAAACATCTGAAGTTATGGTGAGTACATAACTAAAAGATGTTATGTGATCTATCTCGCCTACATTCTGACTGATGGGACAGCGTCCTAGCACCTGAATCCTGGGTGGCTCACTGGAAAACACTCCTGAGTACCGTGGAACCAAATGATGCTCGCCCTTTAGATGCCACATCCAATTTGTAGTGGGAAATGAAAGTGTGCGGATTGGACCAAGTAGCCGCAGCACAAATTTCCGATATAGCGAGCTTGGAATGAAAAGCTATAGAAGTAGCCATAGCTCTGGTAGAATGAGCTTTGATAGATGTTGTAAGTTGCTTATTAGAAGAAGAATAAGCCTGAGTTATGCAATCTCTGATCCATTTGGAGATAGTAGCTTTTGTGATGGTTTGACCCAATTTATTATCTGAGAAGGACACAAACAACTGGTCTGACTTACGAAGTTGCTGAGTCCTGTCTAAATAGAAGCGTAATTGCCTGTGAACATCCAATTTATGGAGAGTGTATTCCGCTTCATTGGAGAATTTTGGAAGGAAAACTGGTAGCTCTAGAGATTGTTGGAGACAGAAACTAGAACAGACCTTTGGGACAAAGGATGGATTGAGCCTAAGTGATACTCTATCCTTGTGGAAAATCAAGTACGGTGGCTTAATAGACAGGGCTTGAAGCTCTGAAACTCTTCTTGCAGAAGTAATTGCAACTAAGAAGGCAGTTTTCCAAGACAGATATTTTAACTCACATGTAGCAGCCGGTTCGAAGGGGAAGATGTTAATGCAAGCACCAAATCAAGATCACGGAGGCGCAGGATGAAAAATTGGGGTCTTAACAGGCCCGCACCTTTAATGAAAGTTTTGCATAGTCTGCTGCTCATCAATGGAGGATCCGTGGATTCATGGAATTTAGAGATAGCCGCTAGTTGGACTTTAATAGTAGAGACAGAAGATCCTTGATTAAACAGGGATGTTAAGAATTTCAAAACCTCTGGGATAGGAGCAGTGATAGGGTCTAAGCCCTTGAGTTGAGCCCAGATAGCAAACCTCTTCCACTTACTGAGGTACAATTTGTTAGTGGTGGGTTTGTGGGCAGAAGATAAAATGTGAACAACTTCCGGGTCTAGTGTGACTTCTGACTAAAGCCGGAAGTGGAGGTGCTGCTGTCAATTTCAAAGATCGGAGGGACTGATGCTGATGTCCCGACTGATGAATTAGCAGGTCCGGAATTAGGTCTAAAGTCCACGGATCGTCCACCGCATGCTTCTTCAGGTAAGGAAACCATACCTGACGAGGCCAGTATGGGGCAATCAGTATCATTGCGCACCCCAATTGAGAAGCTTTTTGAATGACTTTGGAGAGAAGTGGAATCGGAGGAAAGGCATAAAGTAGCCCTGTTGGCCAAGGTTGTGCTAGAGCATCCATAGCTGGTACTCCCTGATGTGGGATCAAGGAGAAGAACCTTTGGCACTTGGTGTTTAGTGGAGTTGCAAATAGGTCAGCACAGCGTCCCCATCTCCTGAAAACCTGAGCTGCTACTGTTTGGTTTAGAGACCACTCGTGAGGAGAGAGAATTGTCCTGCTCAATTTGTCTGCCAAAATATTTGATCTTCCCGGAATGTGGGTCGCTACCAAGAAGCGGTTGGTAGCTACAGCCCATTCCCACACTCTCATGGCCTCTCTGCAAAGGGGATACGATCTGGTCCCTCCTTGTTTGTTCAGATACCAGACCACCGACATGTTGTCTGTGTGGATGGCGATGATGCCCTGAGTAAGAAACTTGTGTAAGGCCTGTAGGGAAAGAAGTACAGCCCTCATCTCCAACACATTGATGTGGAGAAGAGCTTGATCTGGAAGCCAGGAGCCCTGAACTAGCCTGCCCAGACAATGCCCCCACCCTATCTGGGAGGCATCTGTCGTCAGGGTAACCAGTGGAGAGGGAATAACAAAGGGGCTTCCTTGATTCAGATTGGATGTCTGAAGCCACCAGTGAAGGTCCCGTTTGCATGTTTTCGGGGGGGGGAAAATTCCCTTTATTTTTGATGGAAAATTAACCTCTGATAGACAAACATACTTCTTCACACTCAAGAACAATAATAAACCAACCCCAAAGATTCTGGAAGGGAATTTCCACCCTCCTCAACCCCAGCAAACCACACACCCCAACTCCAGACCCAAACATCCAAGACTTGGACTTAGCTATTCAGTTCAACTCCTTTTCATCGACTCTATTAGCAAACTCACCTCCTCCTTCTCATGCTCCCCCTCGCCAACTAACACACCCCCTCCTCCTACCATAATCAACCCTAACCCCATTTCTACTTCACACAGCCCATCTTCCACCACTTCCACTACTCTTACTTCCCGCCAACTGAACCCTCCTCAAATTCTCCTCTCTACTTCCCTCTCTATTCACTTTAAAACCTGTATCTACTACCACTATTAAGAAACTCCTCCAGAAACCAAAGCCGTACTAATGCCCCTGATAACATTCCCTCTTATTTCCTACACATAGCTGCAGATGCCATGCCTATCCCATTAGCATTCTAATAAACTGTTCCATCCATGAATGCACTGTGCCTCAACTGTGGAAGCAAGCATTCATTATCCCCCTCCATAAAGGAGGCAACAATTGCAACGTCAATAATTTTCCTATTGCTATTCTATCCCCCATTTCTAAACTTCTGGAAAATGTATTCACCTCCAACTCTTGCCACATCTCCTAGAAAACAACCTGCTAACCCCTACTCAACATGGATTCAGGCCAAACCACAGTACTATGACTGCCCTCTTATCCTTTCTTGAGACTGTCAATATTGCACGTGATTCTGGCCATATTGTCTCTACCCTACTTCTTGACCTATCCAAGGCCTTTGACACCATCTCACACAATCTGCTTTTAACTAAACTGTCAAACTTAACCTCTCTCCCTCTTCCATAAATTGGTTTTCTAGCTATCTGTCAAATAGACACCAAGCAGTTATATGGAAGAAGGCCACTTCCCCATTCCTTAGTACCCCCACTGGAGTTCCCCAAGGATCTATTCTTGGCCCCCTCCTTTTCAATATATTTGTCAATGACTTTCATAAATCTATCCCATTTGCAAACATCATCCAATATGCAGATGATTCCACCATTATCTGCTCTGCCACCTCCCTCACTGCTCCAAAACTTACTCAGCAAGCCTTTTCAATAACTGAACATTGGATGAAAATAAACCACTTAGCACTCAATGCCTCCAAAACAAAACTTATGGTATTCACCCCTTCCAAATCTACCTCCTTTAATACCAACTCCTTCTCAATTACCAGCCTAAATAACTCACCCCTAGAACTAGTGTCTGAAACTAAGCTACTAGGTGTACTAATTGACAATCGGCTTAGTTACACTTCCCATCTACTACTAAATATTAAAAAAAACCATCAGAAACTAGGTATGCTCTACCGTCAGAACCAATACCTTACAAGCTCCTCAAAAATTACACTCGCTTCCTCTTTTCTCATCCCCTCCCTTCTCTATGGGGCTCCATTACTGACTAATCTTCAGGCCTTCCTAAAAAAACAACTTTCTTCTTGCTATAACAAAATAGCCAAATTCGCCAACAGCCACAGGTCCTCTACCCACCATTGTTCTTCTCTTCATAAATTAAATTGGCTTGAATTACCAAATCAGCTTACATATATTCAGCTGACTTTCGCTCATAAGCTCATTCTCAGCCCTTCTCTTTGTCCCTCCCCGTCTTCTGCCTTCAAAATGCACCTACCAAACAGAGTCCTAAGGTCTAACAATCAAAACCTATTAGTAGTACACAAACCATGTCATCCCCCAGGCAAACACTTACTATCTTTTAACCTTGCCCGTCTCTGGAACTCACTTCCTCCATCCATTCGTACTATCACTAACAAATTCATGTTCAAAAAATCACTTCACATATATCTACGATCCCAATGGGATTGTTCTTGCTCCCTCCCCTCATAGATCTATAATATTCTATCCCCCTCACACTTATGACACATAACTCATCCTATTAAAGCTTATGTTCCCTCACAATAGTAACTCAATAATGAAATTTTGTGTTTCTTCCTCAACAACTTCTCTGAAGGCATATCTCAATACTGTTGTTATTTTTTGAATGTTTCTCAAATTTAAGCCTAAATGTTTTAATGTTTTATCTCTACTATGTATAATTATCTTGTAGTTACTGCACGTACCTAATTTTGTCTATATCGGAGATTTTCTCCACATTTTTTGAATGTTTCTCAAATTTAAGCCTAAATGTATTAAGGTTTTATCTCTACTCTGTATAATTATCTTGTAGTTATTGTATGTACCCAATTTTTGTCCATATTGGAGCTTTTCTCCCCAGGACTCCATTGAAAACGGGTTCTTTTGGCCCAATGGACTATCCTGGTAAACCAACTGCAAATAAATAAATAAATAAATAAATGTCCTACGCTCACATGGAAAGTATACATCTGACTTGAGATGCTCCTAGAGGTGATGAATATTGCAAAAGTGATATGGAAGGACATCAACTCATCCTGGGAAGGGGAATCTTTAGACCAACCTTCCCTATGAGCAACTTTAGGAGATCTATGAAGTGAATGTCATCCAGGGAAGATTATGGGGACACTTCCCCCTCATTAAGGATGGGAATCTTCAGTCAAGGACTGTAGATGAGAGTCCAAGTGCCTCCTATTGCATTTTTGCTTCCCATGCTCCTCCATCAGGGTGTGTCTGAGGAAGTATCGGAAGGACAGAGGAGTTGGAATTTCAGGTTTGCTCAGGGCAGACTGGTACTGGCTATCTTAAGGATGGAGAAGGAAGGGAAAATGAAGATCCTGAAATGCACCAAGGAATCTTAGTGGATCCAAGTGTAGATGGGTCAACCACCTCTCCCAAATGAGAAAGTATCTTTCCAAATGAATTGAATGCAGATGCCAGTCCAGACAAAGATCTTCTCGGTTACCAGGACCATGACAGAGGTTCTTCTTGGGATATGACCCAAGGGACAGTGATGATTTGACAATCTTGAAGTTCACTGGGCCGCAACACCAACCTGTCAGCTCTGAGATCTGACAGTTGAGGAGGCTATGGAAACTGTAGGAGTCAAACACATCCAACCTACTGGCTCAGACAGTGAGCAATGCAAGAAACATCTGGAACCATTACCACCTGATCCAAAGGCTGGGGAAGGACAAACCAAGAGAGAGGTGGTAATGCTTAGTCCTGCTATCTCCAAAATGGGCGGAGTTAGAGTGGTAAGAACCTCTAACTGAATCTGGCTCGTCCGGTGAGTTTTTCATTATCCTATTCACATTAGCTTCGGTGAGGTTCCTTGAAGACCACACTCAACTAAAAGAAGATGCCACCGAAGGGGGTCTTGAGGACAGATGGCCATGTCTCCCTAATAGGATAAGTTGAGATTTGACCTACAGGATGGATAACTCCAGCGAAAAAACTGGTTCCAAAAAACAAAACAAAAAAAGTCTTGCATTGGTTCCAAGCCTGTTCCAATCCCACTGTTGAAAAGTGTTGGGAGTCCCAAGGTCAAAGAACCTTCAGAGCCAGACCTAGGGCTCCAGCCAGGACCAGAGACCTTATTCTCAGCCCCTCTGATCCATCTAAAGACAAATCCCTATCTTGATCTCTTAACTTGATGAAGGGAGCCAGATACAGACGCTGATTCTCCTGCTGTGGCAGGCAGAAGGCGCTTCAGAACGAGCTTTGAGTACCAGTCAGAAAAGGCCCAGAAACTGAAGGAAGAATAAAAGTCAGTAGGCTCATCCAAATGAACCACCCCCCAATACTCACTTTTTCATGCAAGTCCTGTAGGGGGATTTTATGGCCACAAGCTAAGCTAAGCTAAACACTTCTCAAAGCTGAATGCCTTGTCAGATGCTGTAGTGGCAACACACATACAACCAGATGACCTACGAACAAACTCAGCTAAAAATACCAAAGTAACCACAATATACCTAGTTGCTACACCTTAACACAGAACACTATAAACACCTTTTTTTATTAACTCTTCAAGGAATAAAAAAAAGGGGGTGTTGGAAAGCCGCCAACTACAAGCAAAACAGACAAAAGGAGAATAAACCTGAATTACTGCATAGAACTCTACTAGCAATGATACCAAACCAAAGGAAGGGAGGGGTAAACCTGAAGATATGAAAAACGTTCACTTATCTTTCTCATTCTCACAAAAAACATTAAACCACATTTTGAACCTTGGTAAACACCTCAGTCTGAGCAGCAAACGAGACCTGAAAGATTGCTAGGGTGGAGGTGCATTAAGGGAAGGGGAGGAGCTTGAACCTTGGAGCTGAAAGCCAAATTCTGGCTTTGGATCTGATATACACAGTGGCTGAAGAGGATGGAAAGACAACACTGGATCTGAAAGCTAAATAGTGAAAGACAAATTTCTCTCAAATCATCTAGATTCTTAATTGGGGTTATGCATACTGTGGGATAAAACATCCTGCAAGAACTCAAGAGTTCACAAGACATTTGATTTTCTGTCAAGAGCTATGGCTGGAAGGCTTCACATGTAATCTTGTATACTATCTGATAAGCATCACAGAAGAAATTAACTTGGCAGCTATGGAAACTGCTACATTATGTGGTAGACAGTGATTCTGGGGTTCATCCTCTAGACTGACAAAAAAGGTGACTGGTGGAGACTCTCATTCGTACAAAGTGAATAACTGGAGCAGCATTAGATGAGACAAAGATAAAAGATGGAAACGGTATTAACAGAAAACAAGAGAAGGGTGTTTACTGAAATTCCAAGGACTGCAGTGCACACGTGAGGAGCAGGCCTCAAATGCCCCTTTTCTGGAGGACCACTCCTGTTTTCATGGCTTGATTTACCTCTTCACAAAATTTTCTGAACCACACTAATTACATGTGATTTCTGAAGTGGTCTAGTATGCAGAAAAGCACACTACATGACCAACACATACTAGTGGCAACAATTTTACTTGAACAGATTAACAACTTTTTCTGAAGCAAAAATAAACTAGCTTCTGTGGAAATTGTTTTCAATACAGTTTACTGAAGTCTAGAGATTTTTTACTGTTTGATAACATGATTATATTTTTCCATCACTTTTGCTGTTCTGTTTTTAAACATTTATTTCTCAACAGTAGTCCACACTGATACTTGAAGTGGCAAGATTTATGTGGTATTTGGTGTTCACATGTTATGCTAATTAGATGACTGGTTCTACCTACTTTAACAGTCTTTATTCCTAACTGTAATATCTGTAGGTTGAGGGGTATAGTGAGGAGAATTTACATACTACATATGAGAGCACAAGTATGTCAAAATACTCCCCATGCAAAGAGGTTCAAGAAATCTCTTAAGTGGTGGTGGTGGTGGGGAGGGGGCAGCTTTAAAAATATCTAGGGTCAGAATTTTTTCTTCCTGGAGCAGTTTTTCAAAGAATCAGTACTTGTAGGATCAAGTTTCACCTTTCTGACATGGAGCTATGTGAAAAAGTAAAAAAATCTTCAGATAACAGCCAGGCAAAATCATGTAAGCATAGTAAAGAAAAGTTGTGTAGAATCTTACCATAACCATAGATGTCATTTTCCATGTTGCAACACTCATCACATATGGGTTTACTCTTCTTGCTCCCTGAAAGTCCAGCCAGTATACAACGATTTTCAGCCACTGTATGGTGCGTGGGACATCTGACGTGGCTAGTGGAATGTGGGCCATAAAAGTGATGTCTGCATGCAACAGCCCTCAGAACTGTAAGCCACAATCAGAACCAGTCCCAAGAAGGGAAATGCCAGTGCTGCTCCATCCAGAAAGGGAAACGCAGCATAAAAGGAGGGGAAGTAGGTCAGAAAGAATACTGCAACATGGAAGAGAAGGACAGCAATGGTTATGGTAAGATTTTACACAACTTTTCTAGGTCATTCTATTCACATGTTGTACTATTCATCACATATGGGTGAGTGCCAAAGCTGACTATGAAGAAGGGAGTGGTGGTCTAGAGGCAGCCTCCAGGAATTCAAGGAGGATAGCCCTGGCAAACCCCACCCTGGTTCTGGAAATATTGTCTAACTTGTAATGTTTGGTGAAGGTGCAGTGATGACCAAGTGGCTGCTTCAAGAATAGTAGAGGTATCCTAACCCCTGAAGAAGGCTCCTGGGGAAGCCACTGCCCTGGTGGAGTGTGTTTTAACAGTACATTGCAGTATTTCCCATAGTATCTGTAGCAGAAGGTGATAGCTTTAGAAATCCAAGTTGAAATAGTTTGGTTACTGCCTTCCCTAGGGCCATGGGGCGCAAGGAGACAAATAGTTGATCAGATCGTCTAAAGGGCTTGGTTTTCTGCAGGTAAAATCTGAGTTGTCTATGCACGTCTAGGGAATGGAGTACTTTCTCACTGTATCCCTGTGGGTTAGGAAAGAGTAGGTAGGTGGATGGCTTAAGTGAAAGGTCATTCACCGCCTTGGCCATGTGTAACCCTGTCAGTGTGGAATATTAGGAAAGATGGAACAGCCATAAGGGCTTGCAGCTCTGACACTTCTGGCTGAGGTAAAGGCCACAAGTAGGACAGTTTTCCATGTGCAGTGTTTTAGGAAAGCTTTGTCCGCTGGCTCGAATGGAGGAAACATAAGCTTTTCCAAAACGTAGTTGAGGTCCCATGGGGGTGGAGATGGCTTCCTGGGGGGGGGGGCTGAGGTGAAGGACCCCCTTTACGGAATAACTTGGCTGGTAATCTGGAAGCTAGGGAGGATTCAGAGGAAGACTAGCTGAAATGGCATACAAGTGGGTTTTAGTGGTGAGTAGACCAACCCTGTCTGCAGTAGTTCACAAAGATAAGACAGTACTACAGGGGTCTCGCTTGCAAGTGGGTCCAACTGTCTCGAGACACCATATTGAAAATCTTTTCCACTTTGATAGGCAAGATTTTCTTGTATTTGGTTTCCTGGCCTCCTGCACGATAGTGAGCACATCCTCCACGTAAAGATGTCTGAAAAGGATCAGAATCCTATTGGCCAGTGTGAGGTACAGCAATTGCCACTGTGGGTGTATTTGGGATCCCTTGTGCTGTGCAACAAGGTCCACTCTGAGGGGTAACTTGTGGTAATTGCCCTTGGATAGCTGTAAGAGTAGGAGGAACCAATGCTGTCTTGGCCAATAGGAAGTCACCAACAAGATTTTTGGTCTATCCCGCTGGATATTCAGCAGGACCTTCTGTACAAGAGGGAAGGGGGTAAATGCATAGAGAAACCTCCCCTTCCATGAGATTGAGAAGGCATATGTTGCCATCGCCTGAGGGTGTGGGAGTCTGGTGCAGAAGGAAGGAAGCTGCCTGTTGGAGGAGGCAAACAGTTCTAGTTGAGGTGTACCCCACCGGTGGACCAAGTCCAGGAAGACATCCCTGTGAAGCATCCATTTGTGGCGGTTGTTGTGGATCTGATGGAGTCTGCCTGGAAGTTCTGTTGTGAAGGAATGTACACCGCCTGCAGGGTAACTCCCTGGGAGATGGCCAGTTCCCACATCAGGAGAACTAGTCTGCAAAGCAAGAAAAAAATGCAGCCCCCCTCCCCCGTTTGTTGAGTTACCACAGCATTGTGAAAGAGATCTGTGAAGATCTTTAGTGGTCTTTGTTGTAGACTGGATTGGAAGGCTCGCAGGGCCAGGAGTTTTGCCCTCATCTTTTGGATACTGATGTGTTCTTTTTTGTGTGGCCCTGGCCAGCGCCCCTGCACTTTCAGATTGCCCACAGCTGCTCCTCTGCCCAAGTCTGAGGCATCTGTGTGCATGACCTGTTTGGGTTGAGGTGGCTGGAGGGGAAGACCTGGATTGAGGTTCACTTGCTTCAGCCACCACTGGATTTCTAGTTTGAGGCAGGGCAGGAGAGGAACCCTGTACTCCAAGGGGTGGGAGTGTTTGGTCCAGTCTTGCTAATGTTAACATGGGGTTAGTGGCTGCCATGCAGCCCAGGAGCCTGAGGTACTGCCTTACAGTCAATTCTGTTGGCTGGAGGACCAGAAGTAAGTGTTTTGATAAGATTTCCACCTTTGTTTGGGGGGGGGTAGGCTTTCATGATATCTGTATGAATCCTGCACCCCAAGAAGACTGTCTTGGGAAGATTCTGGCTGAGATTTTGGGAAGTTGATCTGAAATCCCAGGGACTGTAGGAGAGTAATAGAAACTTAAGTGTTGCAGGAGGGCCTGTTTGCAGTCTGCCTGAATGACTAAGTTGCCCAGATAACACAATATCTGGATTCCTTTTGTCCTGGAAAACGCAATAACTTGAGCCAGACCTTTTGTGAATACTCTGGGTGCAGTGGAAAGTCCAAAGGGAAAAAGTAAAGAATTGAAAGTGAAAATGATCCACAGAGAACCGCAGGTATTTCCTGAAACTAGGCCTTATAGGGATGTGAAGGTAGGTATCCTTGATATCTATTGCTGGCCATGAACCCTTGGGGAAGAAGGAGTGGAAAAATGTTGATAAGGTCAACATCCAGAAAGTAGGAACCTGAAGGAAGAGGTTGAGTAGAGAGAGGTCCAGAATTAGACTCCAAGAACAGTCTTCCCTTGGGACTAGGAAAATCTTGGAGTAGAAACCTCTTCCTTTTGCAGCATGTGGTACTGTTTCGATGGTGTCTTGAGCCATTAGGGTTTCTAGCACTGGCTGCAAAAGGCGAAAAAGAAGTTATGTAGTCATCAAAACGTTCCATGTTTGTTGTCCTTGATCTCGCCTTCCTTCTTGCTGTTTGCTCTGACTCGGACGTATGCTATAGCTTGAGAGCTTTTACTGGCTCGAGGCTAGCTCCTATCCCAGCATGCCTAGTGGTAGTTACCCAGATCTCGTTTGTGATAACCAGTACTAGACCATACAAATAGAAGATATATTTTAATCTACGTAACAGATCATACCTGCATATAAAGGTGTAACCCCACCCACCAGAGAAAGAATGGGAGAGTAGGACTAACCAAAAGGTATGGTAGAGAGTAAACCCAGCCAGTATAACCAATAAAAACAAGGGATTCCTCTCGATCCTCCAGGAAGGTGGAAGGAGGGTGGGACGCAAGAAGGAAGACAAGATCAAGGACAACAAAAGTACAGCTGTGTACACTTACCATAAATGTAGATGTTCGAGTGTATTCATTGTTGCAGTCATTACATTGAGCAATCTGCTGGCAGGTTGCCCTCAGTCAGCCTGAATAACTAAGTCTTGGGTCCTGCGTTGGTTGCTGTCTCCTCTTCCATGACGTCAGGGGTATAAAACATGCAGCAGACGCCATTTTATTCAGTTTTTCTTGCCCCAGATGTCAGGTGGCCCCCAAATGGGGAGCAAAAAAAAAAATAAAAAATAATATATATATATATATATATATATATACATACATACATACATACATACACACACGTATATATATATATATATATATATATATATATATATATATATATATATATATATATATATATATAAAAATAACAGCAGTATATGTAAATGCACTTTTAGCAACGTAAACTTTACCTTCATCTAAAAGCAAATACACCACAAAGGCTTTAGAATATAGCGAAGGAAAGAGAAGTTATAGAAAAAGGGGATGGCGGGTGGGTAACCCGGACTGCAACAGTGAATACACTCTAACATCTACATTTATGGTAAGTGTACACAACTGTACTATGTTCTTTGTGTTTCACTGTTGCAGTCATTACATTTGGGTAGAATCCCAAAGCTATGGATGGGAGGGTGGAACCTCAACAAGCATTAGGAGCGGCTAAAAGGCCCTACAGAACTGCAGTGGCAAAGCCTGCCCTAGATTTGGAGAAGAGAGGCAAATGATGATGCTTTGTGAAGGTATGAACAGAGCTTCAAGTAGCAGCCTCTAGAATGTCTTTGGTTGGAACTCCTCTGAGAAAAGCTGCTGAGGTAGAGGCAGCACTGGTGGAATGTGACCTGATCCCCTTGGGCACAGGTTTATCATGGTGCA
The DNA here is from genome assembly GCF_019279795.1 of Protopterus annectens. Taxonomy (NCBI): domain Eukaryota; kingdom Metazoa; phylum Chordata; order Ceratodontiformes; family Protopteridae; genus Protopterus; species Protopterus annectens. Next base: position 1,479,328,044 of record NC_056726.1, read on the forward strand.
AGTAGCAGAAACGAATGCATTGGCTTATCCACTTAGAAATAGTCTGCTTTGATACAGCCTTCCCCTCTGACCCTGCAGCAAATGCTACCAGTAGTTGCTCAGACTTTCTTAGAGATTTGGTCCTGTTCAACTAGAATCTTAGTTGTCTGTGTACATCCAATGAATGCAGAATCCGCTCCCCCTTGTTCTGCGGACTTGGGTAAAATGCTGGCAGGTGAATTGTCTGGTTAAGAGCCACACTGGATACCACCTTAGGCATAATAGAAGGATTGGTCCTGAAGGACACCCTGTCCGGGTAAAATGTAATAAAAGGCTCCACAGCCATGAGAGCCTGTAGTTCTGAAACCCTTCTTGCTGAAGTGACTGCCAAGACAGAAATTTTATATCTGCAGTAGCTGCTGGCTCAAAAGGAGGCAGGGTGAGTTTTTCCAGCACAAAATTGAGGTCCCATGCAGGAGTTGGTGATCTTCTGGGAGGCCTTAAATTTTTGGCCCCCTCTAAGATACTGTTTAAGCAAAAGATGAGAAAAGAGGGGAGGCTCTGTGTTGTAATGAGCCGAGATGGCAGAGGCATGGATTTTTATTGAAGAAAAAGATAAGCCCTTGTCAAGCATCTCAGTCAAATATTGCAAAATCTGAAGAATATTGGGCTTTGCTGTCTCTGTTCCTTGTGCTTGGTTCCAAGCACAGAATCTCTTCCATTTATCAGCATAAGATTTTCTAGTACTAGGCCTTCTGGCTTCCAAAATGACATCCATCACAGATTTACTGAGAGGTGTTGTTTAAATAATTAAATGATCATCCATGCTGCAAGATTCAGAGTTTGGAGCTGAGTGTGAAGAATTTGACTGTTCTGCTGAGACAGTAGATGAGGTATGTGAGGCAAGTACCAAGGAGGAAGTTGAGACATACTCTTTAGAAGTGGTTACCAGTGCTGGCGAGGCCAGTCCGGAGTAAATAGGATCATTTTTGTTTTTTCCTGTCTGACTTTTAGTAAGACCTTGGAGAGAAGAGGCAAAGGGGTAAAGGCATAGACTGATGGGTTTTTCCAACTGAAGGATAGGACATCCACTTTCCATGCTTTTTTGTGATGAGTTCTTTTGCAGAATTTGTCCAACTGATAATTTTGGGGAGAGGCAAATAGATCTATGTCTGGGCTCCACCATTTCTGCGTTAACATGCTGAAGATTTGTGGATCCAGTTTCCATTCGTGCAGGTCCATAAGATTTCTGCTTAGGTCATCTGCCAGAGTATTTTGTTTTCCTGGCAAGAATTGAGCTTGAAGATTTATTTGGTAAGTCAAAGCTGTGTTCCACAATGCCATGGCTAGTCTGCAAAGGGGGTAGGAATATGTACCCCCCTGCTTGTTTATGTACCACATAACCGTGGTGTTGTCTTTCTTTATCAGTAGTTGTCCTGGATGAAGTAAGTCCTTGAAGGCTGTCGGAGCATTCTGAACAGCTAGCATCTCTTTCTGGTTGAAATGCAGATGCATTTGTTTTGGGCTCCATTTGCCCTGAATGCATCTCCCCGCGAGGTGGGCCCCCCAAGCATAGTCTGATGCGTCTGTAGTTAGGGTTTGGGTGGTAGGAGGTAGAGTGAATGACAGACCCTTGTTTTGGTGACATGTCTCTGCCCACCAAAGAAACTCCTGTTGTAGGCAGGGAATGAGAGGAATCATTGTTTCCAGACTGACCATGTTGACTCCATAAAACTTTTTAGGTACCACTGAAGTTTCCTCATATGCAGTCTCATATATGGAATTAGTAGAATGCAGGATGCCATGAACCCCAAAGCCTGCAGAATTTGTCTTGCAGATAACTGGGTTTTTGTCACCATTTGTTTGAAGTATGTTGTCAGCCAACGGTTTGTCTGGCGTAAGGTAAGCCATCTGGGCAGCTGTAGTCAAGCTTGCACCCAGGAATGTAATTATTTGAGAGGTTACCAGTTGGGATTTCTTTTTGTTTATTGTGTACCCTAGGCATGTTAGAAGCCTTTTTACAAATGCCAGATGCTGAAGAAGAGTGTCCTTGACCTCTGCTTGAATGAGACAGTCCAGATAACGATAAATTTGTATGCCTCTGTCTGCAGAATGCAATTACTAGTACCAGGCACTTTGTAAAGACCCTGGGTGCAGTAGATAAGCCAAAGGGCAGTGCAGAGAATTGGTAATGCAAAAAACCTGCCTTGAAGCATAGGTATCTTCTGCATGATTCCCTTATTGGGATATGCAGGTATGCCTCTTAAGTCTAGAGTCACTAACCAAGCTTTACTGCCCAGCATAGGCAGTAGCTGTTGTAAAGTCAGCATTTTGAATTTTGGAATGTCCAGGAATGTGTTCAAAATCGATAAGTCCAGTACTTGACGCCAAGAATGGTCTTTTCTGGGTACCAGGAAAAGTCTTGAATAAAAACCTTGTCCTTTTTCCTTTTCTGGTACTGGTTGAATAGCCCCCACATCCATGAGGGACATAACTTGTTTCTGAGCCTCTGCTTACTGACTGTGTGGCAGATCTGGCCATCCGGTTGGAATTGGCAAAGTATGGAAATAAAATCTGTACCCCTGGGATACTATGTTTAATACCCACTTGTCCTGGGTAATTAACTGCCAATTTTGAGCATGAAGTGCTAGTTTCACCCCCAAGGGGGCTGCCAAAAGATAAGTGCTTGGTGATGGAAGAGGAAAGTCATTGAGACTGCTTACTGTAGGGTTGTGCTTTGTTTCCTCCAGATTTTGAGGTGGAGGCACTCCATTGCTTTGACTTGTAAGAACCCTGTGATTGGTATCTGGAGCCTTTTGAGCACCTGGATTTGCCTTGAGTAGCTCTGTTGGACACAGGAAAGGACCAATTTTTAGTAAGCCAGTGCCTACTGAATCTGGGTGGCTGCACTTGCAAGAAATCTTATACAGTTTGCATAGATTTAGCTTTGTCTTACATTTTCTTTAAAACCTCTTTTCTGCCTTATTACCAAACAAGAGTATCATACTGCAAGGGGGCATCCAACAATTTAGCTTTAACATGATCAGGCAGATTTTGCTCCTTGAGCCAGGCATGCCTTCTTAATCACAGATCCAGTAACTGCGGCCCTGCAAGAGACCTCCAAGGAATCAAAACCACATTGAAAAGTATGCTTTCCAACCTGTTCTGCTGAATGCAATAATTCCTGTAACTATTATCCACACAATCAGAAATCATCATTTTCTGTTTCAGTAAGCTCAAAACATGCTGTTGATATTTAAGCATATGAAACTGGCAGTTTAAGGCCCTGATTGCCAAGGTTGCAGACGTACAAATCTTCTTTCCCCATCTATCCAGCGCCCTGGAATCTCTATCAGAGGGGGTAGGATTTTTGGCTGTAGAGGCCTTTACACCCTTGGGACCCTGTGAAATAGTCTCAGGATCAGCTGCAGGATTTTTGAATAGAAATTTGTGGGAGTCAGGAACCCTGTATTATCTGTCTGTCTTACTAGGAGTCGGAGGTAGGGTCAGGAGCCATGCTTGATTCCGTAAAACACAAACAACAATGTCTAATACAGGAGGTATTGCCAAAGGCCTATGCTGAGGTAGAAGGAGGAAATCCCTAAGCCTCTTTTTTGTTTCAGAGAAGTCCTGACTCTCCCAGTGAACATGTTCCCTTAAAGTATGCAAAGTCTCTCCAAAAGAGTAATCCTCAGGAGGAGATGCAGATGGGGTGGACGCCTCTGCATCAGAATCCTCGTAGGGTGGAACAGAAAATTCCAGATCAGAAGAGGAATCAGAAGAAATGGAAACCTGATCTGAAGATTCATAATCAGTGCCTTGCCTAGGCCTCTTAGCAGGGGGGGTTGGGAACCCCTGATCAAGGAAATTAACTCCTCAACCATTTTGATCATCTGTTTTTTAGGCATAGGGGCCTGAGCACATGGCTCATGCGTCGGTTTTCTAGACATACAAGACTTTTTGACCTTGTTTTTGAGGTTGGCATCGGTTTAATATAAAAATGTTGAGTCCTCACCCTCAAAAGCCGGTCCCTGTTCAGTGGCTCTGGACCCATCCAAGGAAGAGACATCCACGGGTTCAATACTCTGAGAATCTCGCGGCATACCAGACTCCGAATGGGTCTCGGTAGAGGCCTGCGACTCAAAACTAGCGGGTATCAGGGGCTGTGAAAGCACCCAAGTACCGGCGAACCGGCAACTGGCTTAAGAGAAGCTTAGTCTGTTTTGGACCTCAACAGTCTGTCTGTCTTTTTCTTTGCGTTTTTTGTGAGCTCCGGTAGTCGGATTGCTAACCGATGACATTTCAGGCTAATTAAATCTTCATCCAAAATATTTAGAAGTAAAAATATACTGATGCTTAATAGTGCGTTGGTTAAATCTAGCACAAAACCGACAGCAAGGCAAGTTATGATGTGGGCCTAGGCAAGGAATACAGTACAAATGAAAATCCTTCTGAGGTATTTGCTTCCCACAAGTAATGCAATTAACTTTTACTGACATCGTTAAGGAGCAAGAAAAAAAGTTTCCCAAACGGGGTACTTAGCTTTAGTTTGAAGACTTCGGTTCTGAAACTCGAATGCGAAAATTTCAGGAGTCGGCCGACCGGCACTTGCGAACGGCTTGTGCTTCGGGCACCGCGTGGCAAGAAAGACTGAATAAAATGGCGTTGGCTGCATGTTTTATACCCCTGATGACATGACGTCATGGAAGAGGAGACAGCAACTGACGCAGGACCCAAGACTTTATTCAGGCCGACTGAGGGCAACCTGCCAGCAGATTACCAAATGAAATGACTGCAACAGTGAAACACGAAGAACATCATGGAATGTTATGGTGAGTACATAACTTCTTTATGTTTTGTCGTCTATATCTCACCTTCATTCTTGCAGTTTGGGACAGCGTCCCCAGCACCTGATTCTTGGGTGGCTCACTGGAAAAAACTCTTCAGGACCATGGAACCAAAGGATGCGCTGTTCCAAGAGGCCACATCTACTTTGTAATGAGTGCTTAAGGTATGAGGATTAGCCCATGTAGCTGCCGCACAGATTAAATCCAAAGGCAGTCTGGCCTGAAAAGCAATAGAGGTAGCCAAAGCCCTTGTTGAGTGTCCTTTAATTTTGCCTGGAAGTTTTTGTTTACACAAATTGTAGGCATATTTTTATAATGTCTGAAAGCCACATACACAGAGTCACCTTTGAGACTGCACAACCTTTCTTACTGTCTGCAAATGACATGAACAATTGGTCAGATTTTCTGACGTCCTTGGTCCTGTGTAAACAGAAACTTAACTGTCTATGAACATCCAATTGATGAAGCTTATACTTTGCCTTGTTGCCATGATTGGGAAAGAAAACAGGAAGCTCTGGGGATTGATTCAAATTGTAGACAGAACATACCTTGGGTAAGAAAGAGGGGTTGGTTCTGAGAGAAACCCGATCTTTATAGAAAAACACGTATGGGGGATGAATAGATAAGGCCTGTAATTCTGAAACCCTTCTGGCGGAGGTAATTGCAACCAATAAAATGGTCTTCCAAGTCAGAAATTTGAGCGGACAAGAAGCAGATGGTTCAAAGGGGGGAAGAATCAGTGCGTCTAAAACTAAATTTAGATCGGGGGGGGGGGGTTCTCTTATTGGAGGTCTTAAGAGGGTAATTCCCTTTAGGAATGCCTTGCATAGATTATGGGATATGATACTGGACCCCATTTCTCCCATACGGAAATTAGAAATGGCAGCTAACTGAACTCTGATAGTAGCTGCAGCTGCTCCTCAAAGGTTTCAGCAAGAAATTCAAGAATCTTAGAAATGGGAGCAGTAAAGGGATCAACCTGATTTATGCCTGCCCAACAAAAGAAAGTACAGTTGTGTACACTTACCATAAATGTAGCTGTTAGTGTATTCACTGTTGCAGTCATTACAACTGGGTTATCCTGCTGGCCAGGCTACCCTCAGTCGGCCTGAATTCCAAAGTCTAGGTCCGGAGTCAGTTGCTGTCGCCTCTTCCCTGACATCAGTGCGCCAGGGGTATAAAAGATGCAGCAGACGTCATTTTCTTCAGTTTTTCTTGCCCCAGATGTCAGGTGCCCCCAAAAGGGTAGGCTAAAAATATGTCAATAAACATGCATGCACCAAAATATATATTTTGGCTTCATCTACAGGCAAATACACCACATAGGTTGTATAGAATAGAGAAGTAAAGATAAGTTCCAGCAAAGTAATGGGGGATGGCGGATGGGTAACCTGGACTGCAACAGTGAATACACTCAAACATCTACATTTATGGTAAGTGTACAAAACTGTACTATGTTCTTTGTGTCTCACTGTTGCAGTCATTACAATTGGGTTGAATCCCAAAGCTAAGGTTGGGAGGCTGGAGCTAAATAGCATTAGGGGCGGCTATTAAGCCCTGCAGAACTGCAGTGGCAAAGCCTGCCCTGGATTTAGAGTAGAGTGGTAAGTGATAGTGCTTGGTGAAGGTGTGCACTGAACTCCAAGTAGCAGCCTCTAAACTGTCTTTGGTTGGTACTCCCCTGAGGAAGGCTGCTGAAGTGGCTGCTGCTCTGGTTGAATGTGGCCTAATGCCCTTAGGTACTGGCTTGCCATGTTAAAAATAGCAGAAACGAATGCAGTGGCCTATCCACTTTGAAATGGTCTGCTTTGAGATAGCCTTTCCTTGTGATCCAGCAGCATATGCCACTAGTAATTGCTCTGTCTTTCTGAAAGCTTTGGTTCTGTTCAAATAGAAGCATAGCTGTCTGTGTATGTCCAAGGAATGCAGAATTATCTCCCCTTATTCTGTGGGTTTGGATAAAAGGTAGGCAGATGAATAGTTTGGTTAAGGGCCACACTGGACACTACCTTAGGCATAAATATTGGGTTTGTCCTCAGAGACACCTTGTCTGGATAAAAAATGATAAAAGGTTCCACAGCCATGAGTGCCTGTAGCTCTGAGACTCGTCTTGCAGAAGTTATTGCTAGGAGCAGAGCTGTTTTCCAAGATAAAAACTTTATATCAGCTGCAGCGGCTGGCTTGAAAGGAGGCAGGGTGAGTTTTTCCAAGACATAATTGAGGTCCCATGCAGGTATTGGTGATCTCCTTGGAGGCCTTAAATTTTTGGCCCCTCTGAGGTACTGCCTTAAAGGATGAGAAAAGATTGGTGGCTCTGTATTGTAATGAGCCAAAATGGCAGAGGCATGAATTTTTATAGATGAAAAAGATAAGCCTTTGTCCAGCATCTCAGTCAAGTATTGCAAAAATCTGAGGAATGTTTGGTACAGTTGTCTCAATTCCTTGTGCCTGGTTCCAAGCACAGAATCTCTTCCATTTTCCAGCATAAGATTTTCTAGTACTAGGCCTCCTGGCCTACAAAATGACATCCATCACCGCTTTAGTGAGAGGTGTGTTTTGTATGACTACATTATCTGCCATGCTGCCAGATTTAAGATCTTGAGTTGGCTGTGCAGGATCTGATTGTTCTGCTGGGTCAGTAGGTGAGGTACTTTAGGTAAGGTCCAGGCTGGGCATTGAGACAAGTTCCTTAGGATTGGATACCACTACTGGCGTGGTCAGTCTGGGGCAATCCGTATCATTTTTGCCTTCTCCTGTCTGACCTTCAGGAGTACCTTGGGGAGGAGAGGCAGAGGAGGAGAGGCATATACTGTTAAGTTTTTCCAGCTGAAAGATAGGGCATCCACTTTCCATGCTTGTGTGTGATAAGTCCTTGCGCAGAATCTCTCTAGTTGGCAGTCGTGAGGTGAGGCAAATAGATCTATGTCCGGGCATCCCCATTTCCTTGTTATCATGCTGAAGACTTGTGGATCCAATTTCCACTCGTGGGGATCCATGAGGTTTCTGCTTAGTTCATCTGCCAGAGTATTTATCTTTCCTGGCAGGAACTGTGCCTGCAGATGTACTTGGTAAGTCAATGCTGTGTCCCACAAAGTCATGGCTAGTCTGCAAAGGGGGTAGGAATGAGTGCCTCCCTGCTTGTTTATGTACCACATGACCGTGGTATTGTCTGTCTTTATCAGTAGTTGTCCCGGATGAAGTAGGTCCTTGAAGGCTGTCAGGGCATTTTGAACAGCTAGCATCTCTTTTTATTGATATGTAGATGCATTTGGTTTGTGGACCATGTGCCTTGAATACATCTTCCTGCCATATGGGCTCCCCAGGCATAATCCGATGCATCCATTGTTAATATCTGTGTGGCTGGGGGTAGAGTGAATGGCTGTCCCTTGTTCTGGTGACAGGCCTTTGCCCACCATCGAAACTCCTGTTGCAGGCAGGGAATGAGAGTAACTATTGTTTCCAGGCTGTGGCAATGTTGAGTCCAAACACTTCTTAGGTACCACTGAAGTTTCCTCATATGCAGTCTTGCATATGGAATTAGTAGGATGCAGGATGCCATGAAGCCCAAAGCTTGCTGAATTTTTCTTGCAGATAACTGGGGCCTTTGTTGCCAACAGTTTGAAATAGGTAGTTAGTTGTCTTTGTCTGGCGTGAGATAAGCCATCTGGGCAGTTGTATTTAAGCTTGCACCCATGAATATTATCTCTTGAGAGGGTACTAGTTTTGATTTCTGTTCGTTGACTGTGTACCCTAGGCATGATATAAATCTCTTTACAAACGCCAGATGCTGTAGTAGAATGTCCTTGTTCTCTGCTTGAATGAGGTAGTCGTCCAAGTAAGGATATATTTATATTCCTCTTTGTCTGCAGTATGCAATTACTGGTGCCAGGCACTTTGTGAAGACCCTGGGTGCAGTAGATAAGCCAAAGGCCAGTGCAGAGAACTGGTAGCGCATTGAGCCAGCTTTGAATCTGAGGTATTTTCTGCATGTTTTTCTGACTGGGACATGCAGGTATGCCTCTTTTAGATCTAAAGTCACAAGCCAAGCCCTCTTGCCCAACATGGGCAGAAGCTGCTGTAGAGTCAACATTTTGGAATATCCAGATATGTGTTTAGAATAGATAGGTCCAGTATTGGTCTCCAGGCTTTGTCTTTTCTGGGTACTAAGAACAGTCTTTAATAAAATCCTTGTCCCTGCTCTTGTTCTGGTACTTGTTGAATAGCCCTCATGTCCATAAGGGATGAAACTTGTTTTTGTGCCTCTGCCCACTGATTGCGTGGCAGGTCTGGCATACCGTTTGGCCTTGGCAGGGTGTGAAAGTGGAACCTGTAGCCTTGTGATACTATATTTAGAACCCATTTGTGTTCTGGGTGATCATGTGCCAATTTTGTGAAAAAAGTGCTAGTTTTCCCCCCAAAGGGGCTGCCAAAAGATAAGTGCTTGGAGCTGGAAGGGGAAAAGTCATTGAGACTTGTTTCCTGTACGGCTGTGATTTTTCCTCTCCGCTCTTGGAGGTAGAAGCACCCCATTGTTTAGGCCTGTATGCACCTTGGGGCTGTGATCTGCCTCTGGGGCGTCTGTAGCTGCCTCTTTGTGGCCTATCGGACACTGGAAAGGACCAATTCTTTGTAGGCCAGTTCCTGCTAAATCTGGGAGGCTGTACCTGCATGAAATCCTTGACAGTTTGCATAGATTTAGCTTTGTCCTCCATTTTCTTCAACACCTCTTCAGCTTTAACACCAAACACAGAATCATGCTGTAATGGAGCATCTAATAGTTTTGCTTTAACATGATCAGGCAGATTCTGTTCTTATAACCAAGCATGCCTCCTAATGACAGAACCTGTAACAACGGCCATGCAGGAGGCCTCTAGAGAATCAAAACCACATTGCAAAGTATGCTTTCCAACTTGTTCAGCTGCATGCAATAAATCCTGCATTTCTTTGTTGTCTGCACCACCTGAATTTGCTGCCATTTTCTGTTTAAGCAATGACATTAGATATTGCTGATATTTAAGCATATGAAATTGGCAATTTAAGGCTCTTACAGCCAAGGTAGCAGTAGTATAAATCTTTTTACCCCATCTGTCTAGGGCCCTAGAATCCCTATCAGAGGGAATAGGGTTTTTGCAGTAGAAGCCTTGACCCCTTTGGGACCCAGAGAGATGATTTCCGGGTCAGCAGCAGGGTTTTTATAAAGAAATTTATGTGAATTAAGAACCCTATAGTATCTGTCTGGCTTAACAGGAGCTGGTGGTAGAGAGTCTGGAGATAGACTGGACTCTGGACTCTGAAAATACATCATCTACAATGTCTAAAACAGGTGGGATAGCAAGGGGCCTGTGCTGAGGCAGTAAAAGAAAGTCTCTGAGCCTTTTCTTGGATTTTGAGTATTCTTGGCTCTCCCAGTGGAAATGCTCCCTCATAGTATGCAGTGTCTCCCCAAAAGAGTAATCCTCGAGAGGAGAGGCTGAAGGGATAGATTCTTCAGCATCAGAATCCTCATAGGAAGAGAATATTCATGTTCAGAAGAGGAAGCAGAGGAAATGGAAACCTGGTCTGAAGATTCATATACTAACTCTTGCCTAGGCCTCTTATCAGGAGGGGGATGGGAACCCCTGATCAAAGTAATTAGGTCTTCGGCCATTTTAAGCATCTGTTTTTTAGGCATGGAGGCCTGTCCAGGAGAATGCTGTACTTGTTTCTTTGTCTTTAGAGTAGCTTTAGTCTTTGCCTTTGAAGCTGAAGTAGGTTTTACATACAACTGTGTAGGCCTGAAAACACCCTCAGAAGCCGATGCCTGCTCAACGGCTCCAGACCCATCTGAGGGAATAGTTTCTGAGTGTCCAATACCTTGAGTTTACAGCAGCCTTGTCGGCTCCACGTGGGAGTCGGAAGCGGCCTGTGACTCTGAGGTAGCGGGCGTCAGGGGCTGCGAAAGCGCCTGAGAACCGGCAACAGGCCGAGCAGAAGCTTTGTCGGTTTTGGATCTCGGATGCCTGTCCTTTTCTTTTTGCGCTTTTTATAAACTCCGGTAGTCAGTTGTTCCGACGGCATTATATAATTAAATCTTCTGCCAAAGTAATGGAATGCAAAATTGTACCAATGCTTAATAGTGCGTTGGTTAAATCTAGCACAAAACCGACAACTAGCAACGTTATGGTCAGGGCCTAGGCAAGGAATACAGTAAGAATGAAAATCCTTATGAGGTATTTGCTTCCCACAAGAAATACAATTATTAACTTTTTCTGACATCGGTCTGGAGCAAGAAAAAAGTTTTCCCAACGGGGTACTTAGCTTTAATGAAGACTTCGGATCTGAAATTCAAATTTGAAAAACTCATGAGTCGGCCGACCGGCACTTGCGAATTGCTTTTGCTTTGGGCACCGCGCAGCAAGAAAGACTGAAGAAAATGGCGTCGGCTGCATCTTTTATACCCCTGGCGCACTGACGTCAGGGAAGAGGCGACAGCAACAGACGCCGGACCTAGACTTTGGAATTCAGGCCGACTGAGGGTAGCCTGCCAGCAGGATAACCCAATTGTAATGACTGCAACAGTGAAACATTAAGAACATCCTCTATTTACTAGCATGCCGTTTCCTAGTACTGGAGAAAAAAAGCTGTGAGCTTGGGAGTTTGGATGGAAGGATGGCGAGACCCTGACTGATGCATCAAAAGATCTGGCACTGGGTCCATGATCCAAGGTTCCCCCTGCAGGTGAGACCAAAGGAATGGGAACCATATCTGGCGAGGCCAGTAAGGGGCAATGAGGATTAGCTTGCAACCCAACCACTGTGCTTTCTTAAGAACCTTGGGGATCAGGGGAAAAGGTGGAAAGGTGTAATGCAGTCCTGGGGAGCCAGTCGTAAACAAGTGTGTCCCTGGGTGACTGTCCCGGTGGTAGGACTAGGGTAAAATAGCTGCTGCATTTGTTGAGTGGGGTGGCAAACAGATCGCAGCATAACTGGCCCCATTTGCGAAAAATCAAGGCCGCTACTTCCTGTTTCAGGGACCACTCGTGAGGCATCAGGATAGCTCGGCTGAGCTTGTTTGCTATCACGCTGGATTTCCCCAGAATGTGCATTGCAACCAGAAAGCATTGGGAAGACATCGCCCACTGCCAAACTCAGAGCTTCTCGGCACAAGGGGACAAGATCTGATTCCACCCTGTTTGTTGATGTACCATACTACCGACATATTGTTGGTCTGAACTGCTATAGTCCCTGTAGGTGTAGAGAGTCATGAAGTGCTTGCAACACCAGAAGCACTGCTCTCATCTCTAGGACATTGATGTCCAAGTGGTATTAGTGTTCCTGCCAAGTTCCTTGAACAGTCTGTCGTAGATAATGCCCCCCACCCTATCTGGGAAGCCTCCATGGTCATTTGTGGCTACAGGTTGGGGGTAGAAACGGCCTGCCTATTGTTACCATAGGTGAGTGAAGCCACCACTCCAGACCCTTCTTGCAGGATTCCGTGATCAGAATCTGACATGGGTAAATCCTGGAATGACCATTGTGCTAACAGGAGCCACTGTAGAATTCTCATGTGGAAGCGAGCCACAGGGACCAGAGTTAGTGCCACTGCTATAGAACCCAGGACCTTGAGGACAAACCTTGCCTGGATTCTCTTTTGTGTGAACAGCATTGCAACTTGGTGACGGATTGTTAATACTCTTTCTTAAGGCAGCTTGGCTATCATAGCCCTTGTGTCTAAATCTGCCTCTATAAAGGTAATATATATTGACAAGGCAACAAGGTAGACTTTTCACAGTTTATGGTGATCCCTAGTTGAGAACAGTGAACTGTGGATTCCCTTGCCTTGATTAGTTGATACTCGGTGGTGGCAGTAAGGAGCCAGTCCTCTAGATATGGAAACACCCGGAATCCTAGATGCTTCAGGTGAGCCGTAACTACTGCCATGCATTTGGTGAACACCCTGGGGGCTGTGGTGAGACCAAAGGGCAGAGCTCTGAACTGATGGTGACTGGCTCCCAGCCGGAAGCATAGATATTTCCTTGACAGTCTGTCCATTTTTGTGTGGTAGTACACATCCTGGAGATAGAGCACATCCAATTGTCCTGTCCCACAAAGAGAAGAATGGACTGCAGTGTTACGATCCGGAACTTTGTTTCCTTGACTGATTTGTTCAGCCTGCTGAAATCCAATATAGGTCTCCAGTCCCGTTTTCTTTGGAGCAAAAAAGAACCTGGAGTAAGTTCTGGATCAGATTTGGTCTGCGGGAACTTCCTGGATGACTCTCTTTGCAACCTTTGATCATCTAGGTTTGCTTGATCCCAAAGACTGGGTGGAACATCTGGGATAGTGTTGCCTTTTTGACAGGAAGTTGACAGAAGGGGATATTGCAAACCTCTGAATATTATCAATAGTAATAAACCAATCCAGTGGTCTGAGTGCCCAGAATAAAAACTAGTAAACCTAAAATAAGGCACACATGGAGCTCAGCAAAACGGACAACTGCTTTAATGAACAAGCACAAAAACAATCCACAGCAAGCTAAATCACAGCAGCACAGCAAACGAAATTGCAGAGCACAAGCAACAGCACAATAACTCTGTAAAGTTAATCCACATACGTTTTCGTCACAGTAACTTCATCAGATACCTAACCTCTCTTCCTTTGATAAATAAACTAATCTAATTCAAATTAACTAATGAGTGAACAAATTGAATTACACATGAACCGTAAAGGTGAATGAATCTAAAAGTTAAAACCAAAAGTATAATGAAATAGCACCATCTTGTGGAAATTAAATTAAATGCATGTTCTTCTTGTTAAAAAATAAATACATTTATTATTAAAATAAACCATAAAATGCTTGCATATATATTTAAAAATATAAATATAAATATTATTATAATAACATACTATAACTTAGCAGATCTCAATTTCAGCACAAGTTTCAAGGATAACATTTCATTTAACAAGGGCCAGAACTTGCATCAAGAATAATTTGCCAATATAGCTCCCTATATTCCAACAGTGTCTCCCAAGGCCCTCCCCCTGGGCTCTCGTGGGACTATTTCTATGGCAAAAAAATGAAATTTAGCTTTGCCACAATTATTTTGATGTTTAAACAGAGCATTATTATCTTTTGCTTATCTCGTATAAATGCTCGTAAATTCTCTGCCTCAATTTCTTCTCGGTCTTGCCAACGTAAAAAGAGTCACAGATTTCACATGTAGCAATATAAATCACACCTGTGGTATTACAGTTGGCAAAACCTTTAGTAATATACTTGTTCCTCTTTTTCAAAAAAATAGAATCACCTTCCTTGATGTTACTGCAATATGGGCAATGCCCGCATTTTCGTGTCCCTTTTTTGTTGTTATTAGTGGGGTTAAAGAAGTTTGTCCCTTCCAATATATTCTTGATGTTACATCCCTTCCTACATACACATTTAAATGACAAACTAGCACATTTTTTCCATTCTTTACCAAGAATACATCTCACCAGATTACTCTCCCCGTCAAAGGTGGTAAACATGGCAGAATGAAAACCTTTCTAAAGTTGTGGCAATAGCAGAGTTTGCCTCAGTATTTTGTACTTCCAATATGGGTAGGGGTACACCCAAAATGGGAGCAAATCTTCCTGTTCTTCCTTCCTTAACCTCTACAATAACTGACGTTAGGAGATCTATTGGGTACCCCCTTGCTCCAAACATACTTTTAATAGATTCACATTCAGTATTAAAATCCTGATCTGATGTCATCCTACTGGCTCTCACCAACTGACCTCTAACTATTGCTCTTTTTTGAAAAGGTGGGTGAGAGCTTGTGTAATGCAAGTAAGCATTAAAAAACCTATCTTTTCTAAAACTTTTGATTTAAAACCTTCCTCCATTCTCTGTATATTTACATCTAAAAAACACAATTCAACTTCATCTACTTTATAGGTGAATTTTAAAAAAATGTGTAAAAAAAAAAGTAGATGAAGTTGCATTACACAAGCTCTCACCCACCTTTTCAAAAAAGAGCAATAGTTAAAGGTCAGTTGGTGAGAGCCAGTAGGATGACATCAGATGATCAGGATTTTAATACTGAATGTGAATCTATTAAAAGTATGTTTGGAGCAAGGGGGTACCCAATAGATCTCCTAACGTCAGTTATTGTAGAGGTTAAGGAAGGAAGAACAGGAAGATTTGCTCCCATTTTGGGTGTACCCCTACCCATACTGGAAGTACAAAATACTGAGGCAAACTCTGCTATTGCCACAACTTTAGAAAGGTTTTCATTCTGCCATGTTTACCACCTTTGACGGGGAGAGTAATCTGGTGAGATGCATTCTTGGTAAAGAATGGAAAAATGAATCTATGAGACATAATGTTATTTGTCATACAAGCCAACATACTTGGAAATAGCAGCCAGTTGTACTTTAACTGTAGATGACGAGGATCCTGAATGAAAAGGAGCAGTAAATCAATATTCCTGGAATTTGCCCAAATAAAAAACGCGCCCATATACTTGCTGGCACTCAGTGCAGTCTAGTGGATGGCTTTAAAGGCACTGAAGACTCTAAGTCAGAGATCATCGGTAGCCTGGCTAGGGAAGGAAGTGGAGCAACATGAATGACCTGCCGACTGGTGGATCAAGGGATCGGAACTGGGTCCAGATGCGGGGCTGCACCAGAAGGTGACTGATGCAGAGGCGGAAAAACCAAATTTATCGAGGCCAATAAGCCCAATGAGAATCAACTTGGCCCTCAAAGCGGAATGACTTGGAAGGGAAAAAAAGGAAAAAAAAAGTGCAAAGTCCCCAGGGCCAATCCTGGGTTAGAGAGTCTCTCAGGGAGGTTGGACCTGCCGGGATGTGCGTTGCTATCAGAAACCGATGAGAGGAGGGACATGTTGTCCGTTTGTACTGCAATAGTCCCTGTGGGAAGAAAGTCGTTGAGGGCCGTTAAAAGCACCGCTCTCATCTCCAGGATATTGGACCATCCTGCCCTGATAATGCCCCACCTGATCAGAGAGGCATCCGTAGTGACTGTGGCAACTGGAGGAGGGGAACAAAGGGTCGGCCCTGATGAAGAAGAGGAAGATATCCACCAATTCAGATGAGTTCTGCGACTGTGTGACTAAGATTTGTGCCTCATCGGGAGACTGTGTCACGACCACTGAGTTAATAGCATCCACTGCAGAAGGAACCTTCAGTATAAATATGTCCAGAATTCTTTGATCTGTTAGAGATTTTTGAAATTTACTGAAATTCCCAAACTCCTGCAAAGCTGCAGAGTGTAGTCTCTGGTCTGAATAAGCTGACACCTGGTGGTGGAGAGGAGCCAGTCGTCCAAATAAGGAAACACCTGGAATCCGATGAGCTGTGACCACTGCCATGCATTTGGTAAACACTCTGGGGGGTCTATAGAGCACATCCAGTTGTTCTTGCCCAGAAAGGGCAGAATGGACTGAAGCGTGACCATCCGAATCTTGCCTTCTTGACAAATCTGTTTAGACTGCTCAGGTCTAATATTGGTCTCATCTCCCGTCCTTTTGGGGACCAAAGACGGATCCTACTTGGTCTGCGGCGCACAATCTTTTTCCTAGGAGCTTTGAAACCTCCTGTTCTGCCAAATCCCTTTGACGGGTGAGATGTCTGATATCTTGTGTGAGGGAATGCCAGGCTACTGGGGGTGGACAGTCGGGCAACACCTCAGGGATGCTGAAAGGAAGAGACTCCCTGTTGCCCTGGTTCTGAGGACTCTCTGCCTCTGGGGTGTAGCTCCTTTCTGACCCTTGGGATATGGTCTAGAAGGGTGGAAAATGGACTCCAACGGCAGAAAGAGTTTCTGCTCACACCTGGTCAAGGTATCCTTCACCTGAGGTCCCATCAAAGAACACCGCGACCATCCAAAGGGGGTGTTAGTGAAGGAAAAATTACAAAGCCATCCAGGCTCTGGTCCTAAGAGCAACTCCTGTGCCGCGGGCCTGCTCGCCTCCATCGCCGCATAGGATATGAGCCGCATGGAGGAGTTGGATAGGGAATTCAGGATTGCTAGCTGTGAGGCAATCTTTTCTTGAGCCCCAGCAGCAGAAGGATCCTGGACCACTTCACCCAGTTACTTGAGAATATCTCTTTGAAGCCTGGTGAAGTGACAAAGGATACCTGTCCATGGTCCTAGAATCCTTGTTAGGAGGATGGACAGGTACTGAAGGATCCGCCAGTTCCTTCTTAGTGGCATCCACAGAGCGCCCTTGGAAAGAAACTGTTTGTCCTAGGGGCCGTGATAAACTTGGATGGTCTCCTGGGGACAGGTTCCACAGAATCTGGGAGCCACTACCTGCATAAGTGGGTCGAGGCGAGAGACACCAGGAGGTGGAGGTCGGGATCCAAAAGCCTCCAGGTATACCGACTCATCCTCGGAGGGATCAATGGATGGCCAATTCCCCTCTGTTTGAGGAGCTCAAGGATGTCTGAAAAGGAGACATCCTCAGAGGGGGGGTGGGGAAACCTCAGACTCATCTAAGTCGGTATCAGATGTAGCTCACCTGCGGATCAGGAGACGAAGAAGAGGGAGGAGGAGGGGGGAAAGAAACCTGGAAACCTGGGCGATGGATCCCTGAGAAGAGGCTGGCAGAGGGTGCTCCACAGTCAGTCGAGGGAGGAGCTAGAGGGACTCATCACCTCAAAGGCTCCCTCCCCGAGGCCGGAATATCCCGATCCGAGGATACAGGAATTCCCGCTCCACTGAGAGGAAGGGGCGGGCGGCCACGTCGGTGAAGAGCCAAAGCGAAGCCCGAGAGAGGAGAGGGGTCGGACAAGGGTCCGATGCCGATGCCGTGCCGAATCGCTGTCCTGAGAAGCTCCGGCTCCCAACTCTGGTGTGGAGTCAGAGGAGGAAGTTCAAGGGTGAAACAATAGCGAAGTCTGCTGAGACGGGCTATGGAGCATGAGGAGACCGGAGCCGAGTGGATACTCTGGCAACAAAGGGGACCGAGATCTCTTCGGACGAGTCAGCCGGAGCGAAGTCCCTACAAGGCCAGTAGACCGGGTGTCTGAACCAATCGGTGCGAACCCACTACTTTGGAAGCAGATAGATCGGTTCCAGCCACGGAGGAGGCTTGGATACTGTAGCCTGAACCTTGGCTTAGAAGGTTTACCAGACCCTGTTTTAGAGGGAGAACCTTCTGGCTTAAAGCCACGGAGGATCAGCTTGCAGGACCTGGCTAAAAGAGTGACACAAAGCACAGGAGTCCTGTCAGAGACATTTTCTGACAGTCTTCTTGAAGCCTGAGACCTTGCCTTCCTTTGACATAATTCTAAGGAAGAAGTCACACAACAAACACACAATTAATCCCTAACACACAGACACACAGGTAGGGATTAACCAATGGAACTAAACTTTTATACAATTACCAAAGAAATTTAAAAGTTTTGAACTATAAGAATAGGGTGGGCTATAAACACACTACACAGTATGAAAGTGGAAACAAAATAAATCCTAACTAAGCTTTTTTCTCTTTTGACAACAAATTACTTACCTCAGCTGGCAAAGGAGACCTCTTTCTCTAAGCGGCAAACGAGATCTGAGGTAGTTCCGCCTTGCATCATGGGATATAGGGTTGCCTCGAGCTGGTAAAAGGAGTTCTCAAGCTAAAGCAAGTCGGAGCCGAGGATCGGCTCCGAACCCATCCAGCAAGAATGAAGGCGAGATTGACAACTTAACATTGTGCTAGTTTGTCATTTAAATGTGTATGTAGGAAGGGATGTAACATCAAGAATATATTGGAAGGGACAAACTTCTTTAACCCCACTAACAACAACAACAAAAAAGGGACACGAAAGTGCGGGCATTGCCCATATTGCAGTAACATCAAGGAAGGTGATTCTATTTTTTTGAAAAAGAGGAACAAGTATATTACTAAAGGTTTTGCCAACTGTAATACCACAGGTGTGATTTATATTGCTACATGTGAAATCTGTGACTTCTTACGTTGGCAAGACAGAGAGGAAATTAAGGCAGAGAATTTACGAGCATTTATACGAGATAAGGAAAAGATAATAATGCTCTGTTTAAACATCAAAATAATTGTGGCAAAGCTAAATTTCAGTTTTTTGCCATAGTAGTAGTCCCATGAGACCCCAGGGGAGGGTCTTGGGGGAGACCGTTGGAATATAGTGAGCTATATTGGCAAATTATTCTTGATGCAAGCTCTGCCCCTGGTTTAAATGAAATGTTATCCTTGAAACCTGTGCTGAAATTGAGATCTGCTAAGTTGTAGTATAATATTTATATTTTTAAATAATATATATGCAAGCATTTTATGGTTTATTTTAATAATATATGTATTTCATTTTTAACAAGAAGAACATGCATTTAATTTAATTTCCACAAGATGGGTGCTATTTCATTATACTTTTGGTTTTAATTTTAACTTTTAGATTCATTCACCTTTAAGGTTCATGTGTTTCAATGCATTTTGCATGTGTAATTGAATTTGTTCACTCATTGGTTCATTTGAATTAGATTAGTTTATTTATTCATCAAAAGAAGAGAGGTTAGGTATCTGATGAAGTTACTGTGACGAAAACGTATGTGGATTAACTTTACAGCGTTATTGTGCTGTTGCTTGTGCTCTGCAATTTCGTTTGCTGTGCTGCTGTGATTTAGCTTGCTGTGGATTGTTTTTGTGCTTGTTCATTAAAACAGTTGTCCGTTTGCTGAGCTCCATGTGTGCCTTATTTTAGGTTTATTATCAATAGTACCCATGCATCTTCTGTGATTGTCTGCCAGGCTTTTGGGTACAAGGATAACCTCCCCCTGACTGTCTCGAGTCAGACAGTCGGGCCTCCCTTCAGGAGCGCTGGAAGGGCCTACCAGAGAAGGTGTCTCTGTTGCTATGAATCTGCGGACCCCGTGAGATCGGCGTCTTCCATTATTTCCCCTTCTGCCCCCAGGGGAAAAAATCTCCAAGTGTCAGGCGAAGCTCCCTGAGATTTCCAAAACCACATTTTCCCGCTCTTCTGGCCTTTAGGTTAAGGCCTAGATGGAGCAGAAAAACGTACTCCCATGGCACAGAGTTTTGCCATCCTGTTCATACTTGGTAAGAGTCTCTTACCTGAAGCCTGAATAAGGACGCGCCGTCAAAGGGGGCATCGGTAAAGGAAGACTTGAAGGGCTCTGCAAAATAACAAAGGCGTATCCAGGAGTGTCTGCGTAAGACTACCCCTGTGCCTGCCGCCCTGCTCGTCCCATCGGCTGCATGAGAAATTAGCCACATGGAAGAGTTAACCGCTTAAGTCAATGTCGCAAGCTGAGAAGCCGCCTTGTCCGAGGCTCCCGCAGCTGTAGGATCCTGTAAGATATCTCCTAACTCTTTGAGAAATAGTTCAGCGACATGAGTGTAAAGGTCACTGAAGAAAACATTTGCTTCCCGTATCTGTCCATCGTACGTGACTCTATTCGATGGATGAACAGATGAAGTTTCCACTAATTCCTTCTTGGTGGCTGCCGCCACCACCATAGCATCAACGGGAACACCTTTGGATACGAAGAGTGTCTTCAGGGGGCTATTATGAATTTATTGAGCCTCCGCGGAGCTGGTTCCATCGTGTCTGGAGAACTCCACACTTTTCTACTCACTACGTGCAATAGTGGGTTGAAAGGAGGAGATACCCAAGAGGTGGAGGGTCAGGAACCGAATGCATCCAGGTACACTGACTCGTCTTCAGAAGGGGCAAGGGACGTCCAGTCACCCCTCTGTCTAAGGATCTGCAAGATGTTCTGAAAAAGAGACATCTACAGAGGGAGGCCGTGGGGACCCTTCTGAGTCATCCAAGTCTGTGTCTGATGTCAAGGACTCAGGGGAGTCCACATGCTTCCTCTTGCAAGTCCTCTTCCGAGGGACCTCCTCCGAGGGGTGCTCAGGGGAGGTGTCGGAAGAGGTGGGATCACCCAATGGGGTGTCCTGGAGCATGAGTTCCCTACGCTTGGGGCGGACGGGAGGTTTGGAGGCAGATACCGGCACTGAAGGCAAAGGAGTCAATGGAACCAAGGGTGGAGCTGTCTCAGCAGACAGCACGCTCATCACCTCAAAGGCATCGCAGCTCCGACCCAAAAGAATCTCTGGTTCCGAAGAAGCTGGAGACTTCCTCCAAACCAAGGGCGATGGCTTAGAGGCCGATATTGGAGCTGAGCTGACCTGCGCCAAAGCTCCGAGAGGGAGAGTAGGGTTGGACAAGGGTCAGATGCCACTCCCCCCAGAGTAGACAAGGTAGCGTCAGCTCCCAGAACCCTCGATAGAAGGGGGTATCAAGGAGATCAGAGCAGTAGTCAGAACTGAAAGACCGGAGGTTACCAGAACTGACTTCCACACACTCCAAACTCATAGGAGTCAGAGGAAGCGGGACAGGGGTTGGTTGGGTTTTCGGCACCATTTCTGTCGGGGATGAGCCCGAAAGTATTTTAGCCAATGCTGGTGTCCTAAGAAGCCTCTTCACCACCCTTTCCCACATCATCATCTGAGAGGCTCCTGCATGATCGAGAGGAATGGGTTGAAGACCAGGGACTGCCTGCCACAGATCGTAATAAAGGAGACTGTGGAGCAGACCGCACCAGTTCCACGGCAGGAGACCTGGATCACTTGTGAGACCTTACTGGCTCTGAAACAGATGGAGCCATAGGTGCGAGTGTCTTGTCAGAACACAGAGTCGGGTCCGACTTAGCTTGTAGCTTGCCCTTCTCTTTAGACTGATCTGAACTCAGTGCTGAAGAGGATGAAGGTTTGGATTTCTCCAGTTTTGTGGCTGGCTGTAACAGCATCAAAGGGGCCCTTCAATAAACCTCTTAAGATTAATTTTTTTCTTTCCTGCAGGACTCGAACTAAATGCATGGCAAATCAAACACGAATTCTGCAGGTGAGCAGGTCCTAAACAGTACACGCAACTCATGTGTCCGTCCATAAAGGACATCTTTTGACAGCACGAATCGTACTTTATGAAACCTGAAGGTTTCGATTCCTTGGCAGACCAGGTGGTTGCTTGCAGGATGTCCTTAGCAGGGTCTCCTTTCAGGAAGGCAGCTGAGGTAGCAGTAGCCTTTAGTGGAGTAAGACCAGATAGCCTCAGGTGATTTTTTTGCCATGATGGCTGTAACAAAAAAGAGATACAGTGGGAGATCCACTTTCAGACAGTCTGTTCAGAAACTGTCTTTCCCCTCAGAGTCAGGGGGGAAAAGGTCGCAAAGATCTGGTCAAATATTCTTAAGGCTCTTGCTCTGTCAACATAGTAGCAGAGCTGCCTATTGCACATCCAAGGAATGAAGAATTCTTTCCCCTTTGTTCTGAGGGTCAGGAAAGAATGTGGGCAAGGTGAAGGGCTTGATTTTGAGAAGTGTTATTGACCACCTTGGGCAAGAAAAGTTAGTTCTGAGGGAAACCCTGTCTGAGAGCCCACAGTTGAGACACCTTCCTGGTGGAGGCAACAGCTAGCAGCAGGGCAGTTTTCCAAGTTAGAAACTTCAGCTGGGCAGAGGCTACAGGTTCGAAAGGAGGAAATATTTTTTTCCAGAACAAAGTTAAGGCCCTATAGAGGGGCAGGTTGCCTCCTGGGCAGTCTGATATGAATGATTCCCCTAAGAAATGAAATTATCTTAACAGGGGATGGGAAAAGACAGAAGGAATGGCAGATATATGGGCTGAAACAGCAGATGGGTGAATTTTAATGGAGTAGAAAAGGCCTTTATCAACCAGACTAGCCAGGTAATCTAGAATAGTAGAACTCTAGGCTGAATCACGATTGTGGTACTGCTGTTGGCACCAGATGGAAAATATTTTCCACTTAACTGAGTGATTTCCTAGTGCTAGGCCTTCCAAATTCCTTGAGAATGTCCTGAACCTGTTTGCTCAGGTTAAGCTTGTTCCTGGATACTGTGGAATTATCCAAGCTAAAAAGGCTGAGTGTCTGCAGGCTGGGGTGCACAATCCTTCCCTTGTCCTATGACAGAAGGTTGACTGAGGCAGCAGCTGTGGAATGACTGGTTACTTCCAGAAGCAGAGCATACCAGTATTGCCTGAGCCATTCTGGGGCTATCAGTGTTGCTCTTGGTCACTCCTCCCTTGTCTTTAGAAGCACTCTAGGTAGTAGGGGGTAAGGGAGGGAATGCATAAATAAAGAGTGGAGTTTAAGGAAAGGCATCTGTTCTCCAGGCTGATGTCTGTTTTATCCTGGAACAGAATTTTTCCAGCTGGGTGTTTTCCTTAATGGTGAAGAGGTCTATCTATGCCCCCCCCCCCCCATTGTTGGGCAATGCTGAGAAAAAATTCCCAATGCAGATGCTATTCATGGGTGTCAATCAAGCTTCTGCTGAGGTGATCTGCTAGAGTAGAGTCCCTGGAAGGTATTGTACCAGATGTGCAACCCCAGGAGGTCATCAGTTTCCCAAACTTGCATTGCTAGGCAACATAAAGAGTAAGAGTGGGTGCGTCCCTGCCCAGTTATTTACCACATGACTGTGGTGTTCTGTTTTGACTAAAGACCCCTGGTTTCCATTTTTCCTTGAAAGCTATCAGGCCTTTTTGCACTGCCATAAGTTCTTTTCCAGTTTACATGCCTGTCTGAACTGAGCTTCCCATTTTCCTTGGGACTGGAGGTGTTGAAAAGGAGCCCCAGGCTGATTGAGGCATCTGTGGAGAGTTTGGCCCTCGGGAATGAATGTAAATTGAAGGCCCTGATTTTGAGCACATGCCTGTACCCACCATACAACTCTTCTTTGAGACAAAGGACACACTGTATCTCAGTCTCTAGGGACTGAGTGCTGGCACCACACATTTTTGAGGTACCACTGTAGGCCGTATAAGTAAGGGTGGCTGATGTACATACCTTTTTTCCCAAATCTATCAAGGGACCTGCTCTTTATCTGTAGGTAAAGGGTTTCTAAAGGAATTGGCTCTAGCCTCTCTGGGTCCTGAGGTGGCCACCTCTGGATCAGCAAATGGATTTTTGAAAAGGTATTTATGGGACTCCTGCACCCTATAACACCTGTCTGGTTTACAAGGGGCTGGGGGAAGAGTCAAGATTCAAGGAGGAATCCTGGAAGACAACCACCACCTCTAAAAAGGTGAGAATAGCAAGAGGTTTGTGTTCTGGTAGATCCAGAAAATCCCTAATTCTCTTTTTTGCCTGAGGGTAGTCCTGTGCTTCCCACTGAAAATGTTCCCTTGCAGCATGGACAGTTTTTCCAAAACGGATATCCTCTGGGGGTGGGGTGGGGGTGAGGCCGAGGCCAGGTTCTCCTTGGAATCTGAATCCTCAAAGTTAGTGAGGGAGGGAAGGTCCTTCTTCAGAACCAGATCTCCCTAGGTCTGAATCCTCAGTTTCAAAAGGGTCTGGGGAAGCTTCAGAAGTAGGGTCCCCTTTCCTTTTACCTGGGGAGGCATCCTCGGGTGCTCGTCTTGACCCAGCTATGGAGATCAGGTCTTCTTGTTGGTATCCTTAAGAAAGGGAGCTGGTGGGCCTAGGCAAAGGACCTGCAGCAGTACTTCTCTTAGGAGTAGCTTTGGTCTAGGGATGTCTGACATTCTGATGCCTGTCTCTTGAAGAAAAGTGAACCAGTGTAGGTCAAAGCTGCAAGAATGTCACTGGGAAGAGACCACTGTTCAGAAGCAGAGGCCTGCTGAGCAGCCCCGGACCCGACCAACGAGCCGAAAGCAAGGGCCTGTGCAAAAGGAGAGGGACCAGCTGGCATGTCAGACTCTGAATAGGTCTCGACATAGGCCTGCAGCACCACAGACACAGAAGTGGGCTGCAAAGGCACCTCACCTTCAACAATCACAAGCCTAGATGGAGAATGTTTTGCCATCAGAGGGCCTAAGTTTGGGTCTCTTTTTCCTCTTCTGCTTAAGCTGCTCAAACACCAGATGACCAGCAGACGCCCTCAGATGCTGATGAAAAGATTCAAGAATAAGAAATCTAGCTAAAATCGCAGCCCTACGTCTGATCGCCCTAGAGTTGAAGTGGGTACAAAAGTGGCAACTAGGATCGTCGTGATATGGGCCTATGCAGGTGACAAAGCTAGTGGAAGTTTGTGTGGGATTTGCTTACTATATCACAGACAATTATTTACTTTATCTGACATAAGTTTAAAGCAAAAGAAAGGAGTTCCGCAACAGGGTATTTATCTTTCTGACGATTTCTCTCTGCTGTGGACTAATGCACTTAAAAACCCCTTCTGGCTCTGACAGTAAGAAAAGACTGATTTCATGATGAAGACTGGCTCCCAATACACCCAAGTGCACTGACATCTGTTAGGATGTCCCCCAACCTTAGCAGGAGAAGGAAAGGATTTTCTCTAGTAGTCGGGTCAGCCAAGGGCTTTCATGGCAGGAAATCCCACAAGTCAGGACTGCAACAGTGAAACAAGAAAAACATCTACCACACTGACAATACACCCTTAACAGTAGACCCAGTTCAGGATTTGGGAACTTGCATGGACAGTGACCTAACTTTTGACCAACGTGGGTCTATTGTAAGAAAGTCCTACATTGCTCAGCTTATAAACAAAGAGATTGTGCCTAGATCTAGGGAGGTCATTGTCTCCCTTTACTGAGCCTTCATTAGGCTAGTCATTGAATACAATGTCCCCTTTCGCATGCATCTGTCCAGATGCATGCAACTGGACCACCCTTCAAAGATATTTGTAAAAGAATACAAGGCCTAAACAGGGTGTCCTATATGGGCAGACACACTCAGTTTTTGTATTATCTTTTCAGTTTCTTCCCAAACATTCTTAGCTGCCATAACAGAAGAATTTTTAATCCATACTCCAGAATAATTCATCCTAATGTGTGCCCAAGTGCAGCTTTTTCATTAATTTGTATAGCTAAACACCAAGCCTACCATCAGAAAGCTATCGTGAGACGCTGTCGGTTGTACTGACATTCAGGTAACTGTCAATTTTAGAGGAAGCTAGATAATCAGAGATGGCCATTTTCTGGCTGTTGGAATACCCTACACTTCTAAAATAATATCTGCAACACATCAATGAAGAACACAAGGCAAGAAAATGTTGACCACCACATGAAACACAGGAAACTACAAATCCAGACTAAGAACATCATGCTAGTGTATACAGCTACAGCAGCAGCAAAGAGAAAATGAAGAACATTTAGCAATTTCAACTTCACTCCAGAAGCAGCAATCTGAATTCATTACGTTTTACTATACAATCTTTTCAACTTAACTCACTGACAACCCTGTGGGACAGTGAAATGGGTTTGGGGGGACCATACTAGACAAGCATTCAGAACATTTCCAATGACATTTAAACTCAATCAACTGCCTTTTTTTTTTAAAGCGTGCCGTTGTGAAACAGAAGGGCAACAGTTTAACAGGAATGTCTCTCCCCATAGCCCCTCCTCCTTATTACATCACAGCAGCATCACAAGTCATCCCTGTCATGTGTGCTGACGGCACTGCATTCATGGGATGCAACCCATGTGCAAAGGGAAACTTCACAGTCAGTCTTACCTGTATCTGAGCTCTGTTTCCAGCTGTGATGTTTGAAATTGTCCAACAAGCCTCTTTTCGTATGGACTCTTTTGGACTACTTAACAAGTGAAGAAGGCAAGGCAAGGCTGAGCAGTTCAGGATTACCTACAATCAAACAGAGGAATTGTGAACACAGCAAAAAACGTAAAAGTCCAAAATAGGTGATGTACATTAAAACAAACTTCACACACATCACAAGGTTTTCTACAATCTCTTATTTAAAAATATTCATCAGCAGTAGTCCCTCGGTGTCGAGCTATAATTCTGGAATGTATGGCAACAACGGTGTTGATCCTAGGTGTAATTCTTATGCTGTACATACCCACTCTTTTACAAAATAAATTCCAGTAAAATATGCACTGCTCATATATAATGAGCACCACATTAACTGTATGTACTACCTTCAAATGCAAAGTGCTGCGGTAGCGTTGTCGCCTCACAGTAAGATGGTGTCCTGTTTGATTCTCAGCTAAAGCGTCTTCTGTGTGGAGATGAGTGTGAATGGGCGTACCTTCGTTGAAGGTTGTGCGTCAGGGCTGGCAACTCAGTATGTAAAAATCTACTGCCAATCATTAGCGGTCCGGAGTTCCGCTGTAGCAACCCCTCACCGGGAAAAGCCGAAACATAAAACAACAACCTTCAAATGCAAGTTGTACACTTGTGCAAGAACTTCTTAATAGTAGATTACTTATTGATCACTGTTGCAGTATTCTTGGATACCAAACCTTTACCTTCTCAGGATCATACGTCGAATGTGTGACCTCATCTCTCAAGTGTTGGGATATACAGGTGGACATGCTTGCGTAACAATACGCTATCTGTAAGCCAGCAGCCTGAAGACCCTGAGAAAGAAGGGGCCAGTTATGAAGCACGACATGGTGAGATATCCCCTTTGTTCTACAGTATTGTCCATTGGCAAGGAACAGAGGGAGACAGGAGAGTGTTAGCAGAAATAAGCACAGAGGGGAAGGAATACTGCAACAGTGATCAATAGGACATCTTCTGTTATGTTAAGTTCTTACACAACTGTACTATGTCTGGACTGAAATCCCCGAGGCAATATTCTTAACCAGTGGGCAATTCCAAAAGCTGAAGCGAACAAGCGTGGTTAGCAAAGTACAATTATCCAGGATGCCAGAGAGGATTGACCTAGTGAAGGCAGCTCTAGACCCTGAAAAGGCATTAATCCTGTAGTGTTTTGTGAAGCTGTGTCAAGATCAGACGGCAGCTTCCAGTGTGGGCCTGGTATCCACTACTTTGTAAAAGTTTCCAGAGGATGCCACTACCCTGGTAGAGTAAGCTCAAGGGTATGAGAGGCAAGGATTTGCCATGCAAAGAACAGATAGCCTTACAGATCCAACTTGCAATGGTTTGCTTAGCTAATGGTTGACCCAGTTTAGAATCCATGTATGGAACATACAGTTCAGTTTTTAATGGATTTGGTTCTGTACAGATAGAGCCTTGTTTGTGAAGGTCTACACTGTAGGAGGCTATTCCCCCCTCAATTCTGTGGATTGGGAAAGAAAGGTGATTTATAGCCTGGCTGAGAGAGCGCTTGTTCACTACTTTGGGCATGAATAAAGGGTTAGCGCTCAGTGTCACCCTGACCTTGTGAAAGATGAGAGTCATGGCCATGAGTGCCTGAAGCTCTGAAACTTTCCTAGCTGAGGAGCGAGTCACAAGACATTTTCAAGGTGCAGAACTTGAGATTTGCTATGTTGTGGGTTTAGAATGAGGTAAGCTTAGATTTTCCAGCACAAAGTTGAGGTTTTGTAAGAACGGATAAGTAGTATACTGGAATTAACTGGAAACAACTGAAATGACACTGAAACAAAAGTCTATCTGTTAGTTACCCAAACTCGTGCTGAACAGGTGCCAGTCTCTCCTTTTTGGGCCAAGTTTTCTGTACTTTTTGGAATGAATTCTCCAAACACTGCAGTTAATTTAATAAGGCTTTATTAGATTTTTACAATATCCAAATACTGTTTTCATTAACAGTGCTGATAAAAGTACTGCTAAATATATCCAAAGTTTCTGCACATATCTTCTGACTGCCCTGAATGATGTAAACGAAAACGGTCTTTATTTGACCCATCTTTTGTACTCGGACTAGAGTGCCTGCATTGTACCTTAATCTTTTCTGTACATCAGGTCAAACTGACCGACTTCCCTAACTGTATCCGAAGGATATTTAATACCAAAACCCTGTAATGCTTTACACACCTTCTTAGCCTTAGTAACCTTGGTTTTCAGACCTGGCCTTAATCTAACATTCCATTAAGGAAAATTCTGTAGCTAGCAAGACAGAATAGTTGTGTAAAATATTACCATAACCATAGATGCCCTTCTCTTCCATGTTGTAGCATTCTTGGCGTGGGATTTCTCGCCTCAGGCGACCCATACGTCAGCTCCTATACAAAAGCTTCAGCTTGGCTGCTGTAGTTGCGTGGGACTTCACACATAGGGCCATAAACCGGGGGCCTTAAATGTGACGTCTGCAAGCACAGACCTCAGAACTTGAAAGCCCAGCAGGACAGGTTAAAATATAGCAAGTGATGTCAACCATAGGATCAAAGAGCAATTTGGTGGTTAAATTGGTCATAGGGTAGGGTATAACCCCAAGGAGACCTAAGACAGGTCAATAATGAGAGAGAGAGAATAGAGAAGGGGGTTAGGTGGGTGGGAAGGAATACTGCAACATGGAAGAGAAGGACTTCTATGGATGTTCTTCGTGTTTCACTGTTGCAGTCACTACATTTGGGTAATCCGCTGGCAGGTTGCCCTCAGTCGGCCTGAATAAAGTCTTGGGTCCTTCGTCGGTTGCTGTCTCTTCCATGACGTCAGGGGTATAAAACATGCAGCCAAGCCATTTTAATCAGTCTTTCTTGCCGCATGGTGCCCGAAGCAGATTGCAAGTGCCGGTCGTCAGACTCCTGAAATTTTCGTTTTCGAGTTTCAGAACCGAAGTCTTCAATCTAACGCTAAGTACCCCATTGGGGAAACTTTTTCTTGCTTCTTACCGATGTCAGTAAAAGTTAATAATTGACCATAATGTGCCCTGCTGTCGGTTTTGTGCTAAATTTAACCAACACACTATTAAGCGTCGGTATATTTTTGCTTCTAAATATTTTGGCTCAAGATTTAACTATCCAGAAATGTCTGTTAGCAATCAGACTACTGGAATTCACAAAAAACACAAAGAAAGAGACAGACAAACCGTCGAGGTCCAAAACAGACGACGAAGCTTCTCCTAAGCCAGTTGCCGGCACTCAGTGAGACGCTTTCGCTGCCCCTGATGCCCGCTATTTTTGATTTGCAGGCCTCAACAGAGACCCATTCATTGTTCGGTATGCCGCGAGACAACAAGTATTGAACCCGCGGATGTCTCTACCTTAGATGGGTCTGGAGCCACTGAGCAGGCACCGGCTACTGAGGGTGTTTACAGGCCTAAAGATTTATATATTAAACCGATGCCATCATCAAAAACAAGGCCAAAACCAAATTCTATGTCTAAAAAACCGATGCATGGGCCACGTGTTCAGGCCCCTATGCCTAAAAAAACAAAATGATCAAAATGGCAGAGTATTTAATTACCTTGATCAGGGGTTCCCAACCCCCTCCTGCTAAGAGGCCCAAGCAAGGCACTGATTATGAATCTTCAGATCAGGTTTCCATTTCTTCTGAATTCTCTTCTGATCAGGAATTTTCTATTCCACCTTATGAGGACTCTGATGCAGAAGAATCCATCCCTTCTGCTTCTCCTCCTGAGGATTTTTCTTTTAGAGAAACTTTGCATACCTTAAGGGAACATTTTCATTGAGAGAGTCAGGATTTTTCAGAATCCAAAGAGAGCCTTAGGGATTTCCTTCTTCCTCAGCATAGGCCTTTGGCTATTCCTCCTGTTTTAGAAATTGTTGATGTTCTCTCAGAATCCAGCACGGCTCCTGATTCCCTGCCTCCGGCTCCTAGTAAGCCAGACAGATATTACAGGGTTCCTGACTCCCGCAAGTTTTTTTTTAAAAACCCTACTTCTGATCCTGAAACAATTTCTCAGGGTTCCAAGGGTGTTAAGGCTTCTACTGCTAAAAATCCTACCCCTTCTGATAGAGACTCCAGGGCACTGGATAGATGGGGTAAGAAGGTTTACATGTCTGCAACCCTGGCAATCAGGGCTTTAAGCTGTCAATTTCATATGCTTAAATATTAGCAGCATGTCATGGGCTTACTGAAACAGAAAATGATGTTGATTTCGGACTGTGTGGAAAATAGAGTTACAGGATTTATTGCATTTAGCTGAACAAGTTGGAAAGCATACTTTGCAATGTGGTTTTGATTCCTTGGAGGTCTCTTGCAGGGCCAACATAACTGGATCTGTGATAAGAAGGCATGCTTGGCTCAAGGAGCAAAATCTGCCTGATCATGTTAAAACAAAATTGTTGGATGCTCCTTTACAACAGGACAGTCTATTTGGTAATAAGGCAGAAGACGTTTTAAAAAAGATGAAAGACAAAGCTAAATCTAATCAAACTGTGAAAGATTTCCTACAAGTGCAGCCACCCAGGTTCAGTAGGCACTGGCCTACTAAGAATTGGTCCTTTCCAGTACCCAACAGAGCCGCTCAGGTCAAACCCAGACACTCAAAAGGCTCCAGGTTTCAGTCACAAGGAACTTACAGAACAAAACAATGGGGTGCCTCCACCTCCAAATCTGGAAGTAGCAAGCCCCCCCCCCCCCCATGGTAAACAGTCTCAATGACTTTCCTCTGCTATTTCCAAGCATTTACCTTTTGGCAGCCCCTTTTGGGGGGGACGGGGACTAGAATTTCATGCACAAAATTGGCATCTAATTACCCAAGACAAGTGGGTCTTAAATATAGTATCCCAGGGATACAGATTTCATTTCCACATGTTGCCAATTCCAAACGGATGGCCAGATCTGCCTCCAAATCAGTGGGCAGAGGCCCAGAAACAAGTTATGTCCCTCATGGATATGAGGGCTATTCAACCAGTACCAGAAAAGGAAAAAAGACAAGGTTTTTATTCAAGACTTTTCCTGGTACCCAGAAAAGACAAATCATGCTGTCCAATTCTGGACTTATCCATTCTAAATACTTTCCTGGACATTCCAAAATTCAAGATGCTGACTCTACAACAGTTGCTGCCTATGCTGGGCAAGGATGCCTGGTTGGTAACTCTAGACTTAAGAGGCTTACCTGCATATCCCAATCAGGGAATCTTGCAGAAGTTACCTCTGCTTCAAAGCAGGCTATTTGCTTTACCAGTTCTCTGCACTGCCCTTTGGCTTATCTACTGCGCCCAGGATCTTCACAAAGTGCATGGCACCAGTAACTGCATTCTGCGGACAAAGAAACATTCAAATTTATCCTTATCTGGACGATTGTCTAATTCAGACAAAAAACAAGGACACTCTTCTACATCATCTGGCGTTTGTAAAAAGGCTTCTAACATGCCTAAGGTACACCATAAACGAAAAGAAATCACAACTGGTACCCTCTCAAATAATTACATTCCTGGATGTAAGCTTGAATACAACTGCCCAGATGGCTTACCTCACGCCAGACAAACAAATTCAATTGATGACATACTTCAAACAAGTGGCCACAAAAACCCAACTATCTGCAAGACAAATTCTGCAGGCCTTGGGGTTCATGGCTTTCTGCATTCTACTAATTCCATATGCAAGACTGCATATGAGGAAACTTCAATGGTACCTAAAAAGCTTATGGAGTCAATATGGTCACAGCCTGGAAACAAAGATTCCTATCATTTCCTGCATGCAACAGGAGTTCCTATGGTGGGCAGAGGCCTGTCACCAAAACAAGGGACTGTCATTCATTCCACCCCCTACCACCCAAACCCTGACTACAGGACACATCAGATTATGTTCGGGGGGCCATCTGGCAGACAGATGCATTCAGGGAGAATGGAGCCCAAATCAAATGCACCTGCATATCAACCAGAAAGAAATGCTAGCTGTACAGAATGCTCCGACAGCCTTCAAGGACTTTCTTCATCCACGACAACTGATTAAGACGGACAACACCACAGTTATGCTGTACATAAACAAGCAGGGGGGTACCCACCCCTACCCCCTTTGCAGACTAGCCATGGCTTTGTGAAACACAGCCTTGACGTACCAAATACATTTACAAACTCAATTCCTGCCAGGAAACTCTGGCAGACGAACTAAGCAGAAATCTTATGGACCCACACAAATGGAAACTGGATCAACAAATCTTCAGCATGTTGACACAAAGATGGGGGAGCCCAGACATAGATCCTTTTGCCTCTCCCCAAAACTATCAGTTGGACAAATTCTGCACAAGAATTCATCACAAAAAAGCTTGGAAAGTGGATGCTCTATCCTTCAGCTGGAAAAACCCATCAGTCTATGCCTTTCCCCCTCTGCCTCTGCTCTCCAAGGTTTTACTAAAAGTCAAACAGGAAAAACCGTAAAATGATTCTGATTGCTCCAGACTGGCCGCGCCAATACTGGTACCCGCTCCTACGCAATATGTCACACTTTCCTCTCGTGGTACCTGCCTCAGACACCTTATCTTCTGTCTCAGCAGAACTATCAAATTCTGCACACTCAGCTCCAAACTCTGAATCTTGCAGCATGGCTAATCAACTAATTTCACAAGTCTCATCTCTCAGTAAACCTGTGATGGATATCATTTTGGAGGCTAGAAGGCCTAGTACTAGAAAATCTTATGATGAAAAAAAGAAGAGATTCTGTGCCTGGAACAAAGCACAAGGAATAAGCATAGCAATGCCCAATATTCCTCAGATTCTGCAATACTTAACTGAGATGCGTCACAAGGGCCTATATCTTTTTCTTCCATAAAAATACATGCCTCTGCCATTTCAGCTCATTACAACACAGAGCCTCCCCTCTTTTCTCATCCTCTGCTAAAGCAGTACCTCAGAGGGGCCAAAAATGTAAGACCGCCCAGGAGAGCACCAACTCCTGCATGGGACCTCAATTTCGTTTTGGAAAAACTCACTACCACCTTTTGAGCCAGCTGCTACTGCAGACATAAAATTCCTCTCTTAGAAGACAGCTTTTCTTTTAGCAGTCACTTCAGCTAGAAGGATTTCAGAACTACAGGCTCTCATGGCAGTGGAGCCTTTTATTACCTTTTATCCAGACAGAGTGGCCCCTCAGGACCAGTCCATCCTTTATGCCTAAGGTGGTATCCAATGTGGCTCTTAATCAGACCATTCATTTGCCAACTTTTTTCCCAAATCCACAGAACAAGGGGGAGCTGATTCTGCATTCACTGGATGTACACAGACAACTAAGATTCTACTTACACAGGACAAAACCTCTAAGAAAATCTGAGCAATTACTGCTGGCATTTGCTGCAGGGGCAGAGGGAAAGGCTACTTCAAAGCAGACTATTTCAAAATAGATAAGCCATTGTATTAGTTTCTGCTACATGCACCATGGTAAACCTGTCCAAGGGGATCAGAACACATTCCACCAGGGCTGCATCTACTTCTGCAGCTTTTCTCAGAGGGGTTCCTACCAGAGACATTCTAGAAGTTGCTACTTGGAGCTCAGTTCATACGTTCACCAAACAGTATAATTTACCTCTCTCTTCTAAATCCAGAGCAGGCTTTGCCACTGCTGTCCTGCAGGGCCTTATAGCTGCTCCTAATGCTGTATAATTCCATCCTCCCAACCATAGCTTTCGGATTCTACCCAAATGTAATGACTGCAACAGTGAAACATGAAGAACATAGTACAGTTGTGTACACTTACTATAAATGTAGATGTTCGAGTATTCACTACTGCAGTCCTGGTTACCCACCCGCCAGCCCCTTAATTTTTCGCTTATTATACCTCCTCTTTCTTTTACTATGCTCAAAAGCCTTTTTGGTGTTTTTGCTTTTAGTTGAAGGTATATTTTTTGTGTTCAAAATTACACACATATATATATATATATATATATATATATATATATATATATATATTTTTTTTTTTTTATTTTGGCTCCCCATTTGGGGGGCACCTGACATCTGGGGCAAGAAAAACTGATTAAAATGGTGTCAGCTGCATGTTTTATACCCCTGATGCCCTAACGTCATGGAAACAGAGACAGCAACTGACGCAGGACCCAAGACTTTGTTATTCAGGCCGACTTGAGGGCAACCTGCCAGCAGATTACCCAAATGTAATGACTGAAACAGTGAATAAACTAACATCTACATTTATGGTAAGTGTACACAACTGTACTTTATGGTAAGATTTTACACAACTATTCTATGCCCTTCTATTCCTATGTTGCAGTATTCTTGGTGTGGGAGAGTACCACAGCTTAGATGGAAGGAATGGAGGTAGAAGTAGCCGATTCCACAAAGCCCTGCAGAATTGCTCTGGCAAAACCTGCACGTGCTCTGGAGACATTGTCTAGCTTGTAGTGTTTGGTATAAGTGTGAATGGTGGACCATGTGGCTGCTTCCAGGATGGATGCAGTATCCAGGCCTTTTAGGAAGGCTTTGGAGGCTGCCACTCCCTGGTAGAGTGAGCCTTTATTCCCTGTGGGAGTTTTTTTGCCATGGTAAGTAACACAGGCAAATAGTTTTCCTAATCCAACATGCAATGGTTTGTTTGGAGACTGCCTTGCCAGGGTCTTGGGGTGGAAGGAAACAAAAAACTGATTGGATTTTCTTATGGATTTGGTTTTGTCTAGGTAAAACCTTAGCTGTCTGTGTACATCCAGGGATTGGAGTATTCTCTCACTTTCAATGGTGGGAGAGGGGAAGAAGGTGGGTAAATGAACAAATTGGTTTAAGGACAGATCACTTGACCACCTTGGGCATAAAGGAAAGGTTGGTCCGTGGGGTTACCCTATCCTTGTGGAAAGTAGTGTATGGAGTGCAGGCCATTAGGGCCCTGCAACACTGACACCCTCCTGGCTGAAGTTATAGCCACTAGCAGTACTCTCTTCCATGTGCACATTTGCAGAGCAGCAGTAGTAACTGGTTCAAATGGGGACTGTTACTTTTTCCAAGATGAAGTTCGGGTCCCAGGGTGGCAGGATGAGTTTTATTTGTGGTCTAGTGTGCAAGACCCCTTTTAAGAATAGTTTAACATCAAGCCTGGCTAGTAGGGGAGGGTCTAGTGGCAGGCAGGCTGAAACTGCTGAAAGGTGGACTTTCACCGAAGAGTATGAAAGTCCCCTCTTAACTAATTGACACACACAGGCAAGAACTAGGGGTGAACCTGCGGATGCATGGATCCCTGCCCTTGTCCAGAGACCATTTGGAAAATCTCTCCCATTTAGCAAAGTAAGATTTCCGTGTAGTAGGTTTCCTGGCCTCCCACAGGACTGAAAGCATGTCCTCGGAGTAGTGATGCCTGAAGGGAATTAAAAGTTGATAACCCACAGTGTCAGTGCCAACATCTGCAAGTGTGGGTGAATGAGGGTTCCCTTTTGTCAGAAGGTACACCTTGTGGGGTACCTTGTGGTGACTACCCTTGGCTAGACTGAGAAGTAGGGGGAACCAGTGCTGCCTTGGCCAGTAGGTGGTCACCAGCAAGATGTTTGGTTTGTCTCCTGATTTTCAGGAGGACTTTTTGAATTAATGGTAAGGGTGGAAAGGCATATAGAAACCTCCCCTGCTATGAAATGCTGAATGTGTCTACTTAGGGTCGCCAACTTTTCATGTCAAAAATTCTGGACACGTACACCATGAAAGCAAAAAAAGGCATGTCATTTTGGTACCCAAAATACAAAATTTTGCTTAATGTTTGGAACCATTAAATCTCTCTGGCATTATTTTTATTAACTGCAACTTACATTTCTTAGTTTTTTCTGACTGTAAACTAAGAGTTTGCACTAACACAGCTATGAACTAACAAAATATACCCATGGGTATATGTTTTTTCCGGCAAAATCTCAGGTTTCTATAAAAAAATGCTCCACTTAGGGCATTTGAAAAGGTGGCAAGTGGCAACCCTGTCTGCAACTCTGCTTCCCATTACTGGACATGTCATACGATCTTTCTATGTGCTTAGTTGAGCTGAAAGTACTTAATACTTTATTCTGCTTAATACTGAAAATGTATTGTCAAATTACAACTAACATGATGTCTAAATTTGGATTCCTTACTGTGATCTTGCACTTTAAGTCTAAAACTCTACAACTACAGACAAACACCACAAATTTTATGCTTTATTTTGCATTTCAGCTAAACTCTAGACCACCATTATCTCCTTCCCCCTTTTCCCCCACTGGTTTTCAACTTCACTATACTTTCCAGTGTTCCACTCTTCCACACTGCTACCAATCTATAAAATATGAAAAATTAGAATCTTGTCTCTGCATAACAGGTCACACATTTACTATACTACTGACTGCACTAATTCAAAGAAAGAAGCAACTATGTACTATGATCACCATTAATGAACTGCACTGACTGCATTTGTGTATTTTTATTGTTTTTTATTACACCTTCTGTAAATCAATTATTTCTTCTCTGTCTGTATCTGTTGTACTTGCCATACAATCAGACTTATAAAACTCTTCGGCATCTTCCATTTATATTATACAAATGGAAGATCATGATACCGAAGAGTTTTAGCATGATAAAACATCATCCTCCTTAAACTACGTTTATATACTTAGATGAGCTGAACAGAATGAATACTTCAGATGTTTATTGCTATTTGTTCTTGTTCTCTCTGTCTGCTTCGCAAACAGACAAAGCCAAGGTCATTTATTCATGGATCACAGTGTATTTGTAAATTAAACTAATTATTTCTACTCGTATCACTCTTGTATCTTGCAAGCAAGGTAGAGTGTTCCGTGACTTACATGAGACTTGGTTCTTTCGTCGAGGTGAGACAGACGTGCACTACATATGTATGTCTACGCATATGGTTGCTTAGCAACCGTAAACAAACATTCAATAAGGTTAGGTGACGTGAGAGGCGTACTAATGCCTATGTAGTACCTTTCTTTACCTTACATCAAGCATTTGCCACATGTATGCATATATTACTGTACGTGCACAAAATTACAGTTTAACATGCATTTAACACTTAATATATATATTTAACAAAGTTAGTAATGTCATTGTGCAGTGTATAACTTACTGATGTTTCGGCACCAGTGCAAGTGGCTGCATTTTTTTTTCCAACTGTTGCAAAGAATAAGAATTTCTGGATTTACACTGTGAAATCCGGACAACAGGCTTTATTTCCAAACCATCTGGAAAAATTCTGTACAGTTGGCAACCTTATGTCTATTCTCCATGCTAATGGAGAGTGGGTCTTGGAGCAGAAAGTCTGCAGTTGTCTGTTCTGGGGGGAAGCAAACAAATCTACTTGGTGTGTCCCACCGGTGGACAATGTCTAGAAAGACATTCCTGTCCAGCATCCATTCCTGATTTGGAGAGGATGTCCTGCTGAGGTGGTCTGCCTGTTGTCTTGCGAGACTATGTAGGATGCCTACAGGGGACAAGTTGTGCTATGAGGCTAGGTCCCAGATTAGTTAGGTTAGTTTGCAGAGGAGGTAGGCTTTTGTCCCTCCCTGCTTGTTGAGGTACCACATTACTGTGGTTTTGTCGATTAGGAGAACACCTGGTTGTAAAAGGGGAAGGAAGGCTTTCAATGCCAGGAGGACTGCTGTCATTTCCCTCACGTTGATATGTTTGTTCTTTATGGAAGGGTGCCACTTTGCGTGTACCCTGTAGTTTGACACTGTAGCTTCCCATCCTAGGTCTGATGCATCTGTATGCATGAACCAGTTTGGGGTGGGTAACTTCAGTGGAAGGCCCGGATTCAGTTGAATTTGCTGATCCACCATTTTAGTTCTGACTATAGGCAGAGCAAGAGTAATTTCTTGCTCTAAAGGATGCTAGTGTTGGGACCATACATTTTCAGATACCACTGCAGCTTTCGCATGTGAATTCTGGCTAGTAGTAGCATGGGAATGGTGGCCGCCATTAAGCCCAAGATTTGTAGAAATTGCCTTGCAGTTATCTGTTGGGGCTGCATAAGGGTTTTGAAGTAGGAGGAACAGGAACTGACTTTGTCCTGGGGAAGAAAGGCTTTCATTATGTCTGTCCTGATCCTGCAAACCAGAGATTTATGTCTTGTTCAGGGGTCAAGGAAGATTTTGGGAAGTTGAGGGTGAACCCCAGTCTTTGAAGCAGGCAAATGGTGAACAGTAAATGGATTTGCAGGGTTTCCTTGCATTCTGCTAGAATAAGGATGTCATCCAACTAAGAGTAAATCTGAATCCCTTGTGTTCTGCAATAGGCTATGGCAGGTGCCAGGCATTTTGTGAACACTCTGGAAGCAGTGGACAAACCAAAGGGCAATGCTGCAAATTGAAAGTGAGAGGAGGGTGCAAAAAAACAAATAATTTTATGTGGGAAGGTTGTATGGGGATGTGAAGATAGGCTTCTTTCAGGTCGAGTGTGGCCATGAAGGCCTAGGCTGGTATAACAGGGAGTAAAGTTTGTAGGGACAACATTCTGAAGGTGGGAACCTTTAAGAATAGGTTTAGAAAAGAAAGGTCTAGAATGGCCTCCATGGTCCATCTTTTTTGGGGACCAGAAACAGTCTTGAGTAGAAGCCTTTTCCTTCCTGCCCTGGTGGGACAGGTTCTATTGTTCCCAAGTTCAGAAGGTCTTGTAAAATCTGTGGGAAGAGGTGTTTCTGATTTCTTGGGGGGAAGGGTATGCCCCTTAAAGGGGGGGGGGGGGCTTTCTCTCCAAGAAAGGAAGTATCCTTTTTGAACTATAGACAGAACCCATTTGTCTGCAGTGATGGTTTTCCAAAAGGAGAGGCAGTGGGAGAGGCAGGCAGAAAACGGAAGCTAGGCAAGGCAGTCACACATTGTTGGGTAATCCTCCGTCTTGAAAGGGCTGTCTACTGGGGTCTGTGAGAAAGCTGGCCTGGAAGAGGTTTGTCTTCTGCCCCCCTTCTGTCTGAAAGAGGAAGGGCCAGCAGAGGAAGGGTTTCTTCTGAAAATGTAGTTTTTGCAGGGTAATTTCTGTAATATTTGGGAATAGGAGACACAAGATGCTTGATGTCTTGCAATTCCTTACTCTTTTCTTGTAGTTTTTTAAAAAGGTCTGCTGACTGTTTATCAAACAATAAGTTATGGTCTAGAGCAGCATCTAAGATTTTATACCAAGTCCTCCGGTAAGTGTTGTAGACGTAGCCAGGAATAACTACAAAATACAGAGGCAGAGGTTGCAGACCGTGCAAAGGCCTCTGCAGCATCATAACTACATCTAATGGATGTCTGGCTACTTGGGCAGCCAGAGACAGTTTAGATGCTATGTCTGATTTAGTGGGGCAGTCTAGAGTAGCAGCCAGCAGAGTAGAGGCTTGAGAGAGAAGGTCCAGACCATATTTGGTCATATGGGTTTGACAGTTGATGGCTCTGAAAGCCAATGTGGAAGAGGTGTAAACCTTCTTCCCATTTCTATCCATAGTTTTAATGTCCTTGTCCGTAGGTAGGAGAAAGGTAGATGGAATCAGTCTGGATCGTTTATCTGGTGATACTGCAATCACAGCAGAGTCTGCCAGGGGTGGTTTGACTAGAAATCTCTGGTCATCAGGCACTTTATAGAAGCAATCTGGCCTCTTAAGGGCAGGGGGGCTGAGAGTCTGGGGTCTTAGATGCTGAGGAAAAGGCATCTAAATAAGCAGGAATGACAGAAGGGGTGGGAGATTCCACTTGTAGCAATTCAAAATATCTTTGAGCATCAGGCATTTGTGAGGTGTCCCATTTGAAGTATTCCTTCATTTTGGTTATGGTCTCTCCAAAGGTGATATCCTCTGGAGGGGAGTCCCCTTCAATGGATTCTTCATCTGGGGAGTAATATTCTTGAGGAGAGCCTATTTGGGAGGCATACGAGATGGATTCTTGTGAAGTGGGCAGTGGAAGAGAAGACACCGAGGCAGGAGGGGTACATGGAGAAAAGGCTGTGGGCCTAAGAGCCAAGAAGGCCTGCAACAAAGATGAGGTGGACTGCCAATCAGGCAGGCCTTCAGCAGGTGTAGTCAGATGTTTGGTTATCGGTTTCTTTTTTAAAGGAGTAGTCTTAGGCGAAAACCTGGAATCGGTTGCATGGCAAAGGGTAGAGGTGTCAGGAGGGATCCTTGTCGTAGGCCCGGCTGTGTCTGGTTTCCCCTCAACATCGGCTGTAGCCGTCTGAGTAAGCTCCATGGATGTGCTAGTCAACTGAGAAGCGGCTTCCTTGAAGGTCACCGAAGTAGACTGATCTGACGGACGTCCCTCAACTTCTAAATCGGCAGCTGGTGGGGCGTCTGAAAAAGTACAGTTTTGTACCTACCATAAATGTAGATGTTAGAGTGTAGACACTGCTGCAGTCATTACACTTGGGTTATCCTGCCGTCAGGCGGTTCCCCAGTCGGCCTGAGTTCCAAAGTCTTGGTCCGGCGTCAGTTGCTGTCACTTCTTCCCTGACGTCAGTGCGCCAGGGGGATAGAAGATGCAGCCGACGCCATTTTCTTCAGTTTTTCTTGCCCCAGATGTCAGGTGCCCCCAAACAGGTAGGCCTTTCAAATTGCTAGTAAAATATATAATAGAAACGCAAACAACCATTTTTAATTACCAGCAAATACTCCCTTTAGGAAATAAGGGTAGAAGACCTAGGTATGTACCAGATAAGAGGGGAAGGAGGGAGGGTAACCTGGACTGCAGCAGTGTCTACACTCGAACATCTACATTTATGGTAGGTACAAAACTGTACTATGTAAAGAACTCCAAGTTGCTGCTTCTAAAATATCCTTGGTAGGCACTCCTCTGAGGTAGGCAGTTGAAGTGGCTGTTGCCCTGGTGGAGTGAGATCTAATGCTGCTAGGTACAGGTTTCCCATGGTGGGTATAGCAAAAACGTATACAGTGAGCTATCCATTTTGAAATAGTCTGCTTTGAAATGGCTTTTCCCTGTGCTCCTGCAGCATATGCTACCAATAATTGCTCAGATTTCCTGAAAGCTTTGGTTTTGTCCAAACAGAAGTGTAACTGTCTGTGAATGTCCAAGGAATGTAGTAGTCTCTCCCCTTTGTTCTGTGGTTTTGGATAAAAAGTTGGCAAGTGAATAGTTTGGTTTAAAGCCACTCTTGATACTACCTTTGGCATAAACGTAGGATTAGTTCTTAAGGACACCCTGTCCTGGTGGAAGATGAGGAAAGGTTCCACTGCCATTAGTGCCTGTAATTCTGAAACTCTTCTTGCTGATGTTATTGCCAGTAGTAGAGCAGTCTTCCAAGAAATGTATTTTAATGCTGCTGTGTTAGCTGGCTCAAAAGGAGATAAAGTTAATTTTTCCAAAACAAAGTTGAGGTCCCAAGTTGGTGTAGGCGCTCTACGGGGTGGTCTCATGTTTTTAGCCCCTCTGAGGTACTGTTTGAGCAAAGGATTTGAAAAAATTGGTGGATCCATGTTGTAATGAGCAGAAATGGCTGAGGCATGAATTTTGATGGATGAGATGGAGAGGCCCTTGTCCAGCATCTCAGTTAAGTATTGAAGTATCTGAGGAATGTTTGGGACAAGAAGGTCAAGGCTGTGCACTTGGTTCCAGGCACAGAATCTCTTCCATTTATCCGAGTAGGTTTTCCTGGTGCTAGGCCTTCTGGCCTCCAGAATGACATCCATAACAGCTTTGGAGAGAGGCATGCTTGCTTGGTTAAGGAATTTTCCATGCAGCTAGATTCAAGGTCTTTTAGCTGGCTGTGAAGTATCGGATTGTTGTGTTGTGTCAACAGCTGTGGGATTTGAAGCAAAATCCAGGGTGGCTCTTGTGCCAAGTTCTTTAAGAATGGGTACCATTGCTGGCGTGGCCAGTCTGGTGCAATCAGGATCATCTTTGGCTCTTCCTGCCTGGCTTTTAGGAGTACCTTTGGAAGGAGAGGTAAAGGAGGGAAAGCGTATACTTGTAGTTTTTTCCAGCTGAATGAGAGGGCAGCCACTTTCCATGCTTGTGGATGGTAGCTCCTTGTGCAGAATTTCTGTAGTTGGCAGTTCATTGGGGATGCAAACAGATCTAGGTCTGGTTTCCCCCATTTTTGTGCTATCATTCTGAATATTTGTAGACTCAATTGCCATTCGTGAGGATCCATGATGTTTCTTGCTTAGGTCGTCTGTCACTGTTTTTCTCTCCTGGCAGGAATTGTGCCTGCAGATGAACTTGGTAGTTTAAAGCTCTGTTCCACAAGTTCATGGCTTGTCTGCAGAGGGGGTAGGAGTGCGTGCCCCCTTGCTTGTTTATGTACCACATAATTGTGGTGTTGTCTGTCTTTAGTAGTAGTTGTCCTGGATGTAGCAGGTCCTTGAAATATATAATTGCATTTTGTACAGCTAGCATCTCTTTCTGATTGATGTGGAGATGTCTTTGTTCTGCGGGCCACTCGCCCTGAATACATTTTCCTGCCATGTGTGCTCCCCAAGCATAATCCAATGCATCTGTTGTCAGTATCTGCCTGGCTGTGGGTTGAGTAAAAGGCTGTCCCTTGTTGAGGTGACAAGCTTGAGCCCACCATTGAAACTCCTGTTGTAGGCAAGGAATTAGTGGTATAACTGTTTCCAAATTTTGACAGTGTTGAGACCATACACTCTTTAGGTACCACTGTAGTTTCCTCATATGCAGTCTGGCATATGGAATTAGTAGTATGCAAGATGCCATGTAGCCAAACGCCTGCAGAATTTTTCTTGCAGGGAGTTGGGTCTTTGTTGCCATTAAATGAAAATACTGAGTCAGTTGTCCTTGCTTGTCTGGCGTGAGATAAGCCATCTGGGCCGTTGTGTTTAAGCTGGCACCCAGGAATATTATCTGTTGTGAGGGCACTAGTTTTGATTTCGTTTACTGTGTACCCCAGGGAACTTAACTTTTTTACGTACGCCAGATGCTTTAGAAGAATGTCCTTGCTCTCTGCTTGGATTAGGTAGTCGTCCAGGTATGGGCAAATTTGAATTCCTTTTTGCCTGCAAAATGCAATTACTGGTGCCAGGCACTTTGTGAAGACCCTGGGCGCAGTAGATAAGCCAAAGGGCAGTGCAGAGAATTGATAGCGCATTGAACCTACTACAAATCTGAGGTATCTTCTGCAGTTTTGTCTGATAGGGACATGCAGGTATGCCTCTGAGGTTCAAAGTCACGAGCCAAGCTTTCTTGCCCAGCATGGGAAGAAGCTGCTGTAGTGTCAACATTTTGAATTTTGGAATATCCAGGTAAGTGTTCAGAGAAGAAAGGTCCAGAATGGGTCTCCAGGCTTTGTCCTTTCTGGGAACCAGAAAGGGTCTTGAGTAAAATCCTTGTCTTTGCTCTTGTGGTGGTACCTTTTGAATAGCTCTCATGTCCATGAGTGCTGTAATTTGTTTTTGAGCCTCTGCCCATTGATTTGGTGGCAGATTTGGCATTCCTTTTAACCTTGGAAGAGTGTGGAAGTGGAACCTGTAACCTTGAGATATGATGTTGAGAACCCATTTGTCTTTGGTGATGCAATGCCAATTGCGACAGAAAAGAGCCTGTTTTCCTCCTAAGGGGGCTGCCACAAGAGAGCTGTTTGGCAGCTGTAGTGGGAAGTCATTGAGACTTTTTTTTTTATAAGGTTGAGGTCTGTCTTCCCCTTCTTTCTGGCCTGGTGTACCCCACTGTCGGGGTCTGTACAGGCCTTGTGTCTGACCTCAACCTCTTGGACGTCTATATCTGCCTCTTTGAGGTCTGTCTGTGACTGGAAAGGACCAATTTTTAGTTGGCCAATTTCTGCTAAAACGAGGAGGTTGAACCTGTAAGAAATCTTTGACTGTTAGCATAGATTTTGCCTTATCTTTCATCTTTAATACCTCCCCTCTGCCTTAACTCCAAACACCACATCCCGCTGCATTCAGTAATTTGGCCTTAACATGATCTGGTAGCATATGTTCTTTTAACCAAGCATGCCTTCTAATGACAGAGCCTGAAACTGCTGCTCTACAGGAGGCCTCTAAAGAATCAAAACCACATTGCAAAGTATGTTTTCCCACTTGTTCAGCTGCATGCAATAAATCCTGCATTTCTTTCAAATTAGGCGGATCTGAATCTGGAAGCATCTTTTGTGTCAACTGAGACATTAAAAATTGCTGATATTTTAGCATGTGAAACTGGCAATTCAAGGCTCTCATGGCTAAAGTTGCAGAAGTATAAATGTTCTTGCCCCATCTGTCTAATGCTCTGAAATCTCTGTCAGAGGGGACTGGGTTTTTAGCTGATGAGGCCTTAATCCCTTTAGGTCCCTGAGAAATAGTTTCAGGGTCAGCAACAGGGCTTTTGTATACAAATTTGTGAGAGTCAGGGACTCTGGCTTAACTGGGGCCGGTGATAAGGAGTCAGGGTTTAAGCTGGATTCAGTGTATCCATCATCCACAATATCTAACACTGGTGGAATAGCAAGGGGTCTGTGTTGAGGCAATAAAAGGAAGTCTCTGAGCCTTTTCTTGGATTCTGAGTAATCCTGGCCT
Organism: Protopterus annectens; assembly: GCF_019279795.1. Taxonomy (NCBI): domain Eukaryota; kingdom Metazoa; phylum Chordata; order Ceratodontiformes; family Protopteridae; genus Protopterus; species Protopterus annectens. Next base: position 1,479,372,882 of record NC_056726.1, read on the forward strand.
TCCCAGTGGAAATGCTCCCTTATGGTATGTAAGGTCTCCCCAAAGGAGTAGTCCTTAGGCTGAGAGGCTGATGGAACTGATTCCTCAGCATCAGAATCCTCATAAGGTGGTAAGGAATACCCTAGGTCTGAGGAGGAGTCAGAGGAAATGGACACCTGGTCTGAAGATTCATAGTCTGCATCTTGTCTGGGCCTTTTATCTGGAGGGGGTTGGGACCCCCTGATCAGGGTGATAAGGTCTTCAGCCATTTTTAGCATTTGTTTCTTAGGCATGGAAGCCTGCCCTGGAGATTGCTGTGTCTGTTTCTTTGCTTTTAAGGGAGGCTTAGACTTAACAGGGGGGTTTTAATGGTTAACTGGGTAGGTCTGAAAACACCCTCTGAAGTTGTGGATTTGTTCAGCTACTTCGGTTCCCTCTGTAGGATTAAGTTCGGTAATCTGAATACCAAGAGCGTCCGAAGGCCCAGCCAGCTCCACGTGGGAGTCGGAGGCGGTCTGTGGTTCCATTGAAGCGGTCAGGGGCTGCGTAGGCACCTCGCTGAAAACCGGAGAACCGGCGACCGGCCTAGAAGAGGCCTCAACAGTCTTGGGCCTCGGATGCCTGTCCTTGTGCTTTTTATGAATTCCGGTCGTCGGAAGTTCCGACGGCATGGTGTAATTAAATTTTCTGCCAAAATAATGTCGGGCAAAATCAAACAGACGTTTAATAATGCGCTTGTTAAACCTAGCACAAAACCGACAACCAGTGACGTTGTGGTCTGGGCCTAGGCATGGGATACAATACAGTAGGAGTTGAAATCCTTATGAGGTATTTGCTTCCCACAAGAAATACAATAATTAACTTTTACTGACATCGGTCTGAGGCAAGAAATAATTTCCCCAACGGGGTACTTAGCTTTTTAGAAGACTTCGGTTCTGGATTCAGAATGAAAATCTCAGGAGTCGGACGACCGGCACTGGCGAACTGCTTCGGGCACCGCGTGGCAAGAAAGACTTAAGAAAATGGCGTCGGCTGCATCTTATATCCCCCTGGCGCACTGATGTCAGGGAAGAAGAGACAGCAACCGCCGCCGGACCAAGACTTTGGAACTCAGGCAACGGGGGAACCGCCTGATGGCAGGATAACCCAAGTGTAATTACTGCAGCAGTGTCACATGAACATCGGAGAGGCAGTGGAAGTGGGCCTAGGAATCTTGGCCTTCTTCCCCAGAGGTTCAGTGGGAGCTTCCGAAACGGGATCCAACTTTAGCACTAATTTAAGTCTCTGATTTCCTAGACCTAGGCAAATAAAACGCAGTGGTCATGCTCATCGTTATGTGGTACCTGCCACCCGCATTGGCATTTGCCCTTTTTGGTAGACATTGGATAAAAGTTACTACAGCAAACCAAGCTTTAGCTAGAACTCAACGAAAAAAAAAAACAATGGGGTACTTAGCCTTTACACTTATTGCGGTGAAGGAGCGAAGCACACAATGTGACGGTCTGCAGCTGAAAAGTTCTGCGGTCTGTGTGTGCAGACATCACATTTAAGGCTCCTGGTTTATGGCCCTGTGTGTGACATCCCATGCAACAGCCGCCACGCTGAAGCTTTTGTATAGGAGCCAACGTACATGTCGCCTGAGGCGGGAAATCCCACACCAAGAATACTGCAACATAGGAATAGGAGGACATTGCATCTTTCCCTTGAGAAAAGAACACACTATTTTCTACACATTTTATGCTTACCTTTCCTTTCTAACAAGCTATCCTCTGAAACTGAATGCATACATGTCTGACTCCATATTTCAGGCCTTGTTCTACCTAAATGTATTATAGTGAATTTACTGAGAATCTGCATAATGCCTAAAAACTACTTTATAATGGAGGTCCCTAATCTAACTGTTGCCCCTGAGGTCTCCGACGAAAGTCTACAGGGACCTACTTTTGAAGTTTCCTTAAATTTGTATTGTTAACTACTGTATACAGCTTTATGCTACCTGACTCAATCTGAAAATGAATTTTCTTTACTTTGTAAATAAACCTGCAATTTTAATTTTGACCACTAGGGTTGAAGTCTATTAACTTTATGATTTCCATATCACCTAAATTCATAGTTTTCAGTCCAAGTCTAAATTCTGTGCAAGTAATATATCCAAGAATTGCACATTATTCTGAAAATGAGTATCGTAATTGTGTGTCTTTTAAAGCTGATTAGAAACTGCCATACACATTCTTAAGTTAGAGTACGAACTGTTAACCCTGCCTATATTGGGTCTATATTAAATAAACAAACGCTTAAAATGTCGAGTATGACAAGATCGACACAATTTAAGCAAACGTTTATTTAATCGACCGCTCAAATGATCTAAATTAAGAGTTTCGAAACATTATGTTTGGCCAACATGAAGCATGGTACGTCTGACGTAAGTCCGTAACACAATCAAAATAAATGTTAGAACTATACGTGTGCAGATATGTAAGTTTAAGTTAAAGTTACAGGTTGTGCTCACAGATGAAAGTACATATAACGCTACATTTTGCAAATCAAAGACATTTGATAGTAATTTACAACGCACTAACTGCAAAGATAGTATAAAAGAAGCACACCTCATTAGTTAACATGGTGGTTTAGATTAGGGGAACATTATGGCCAACACAAAATGTTTTTCACCAGGTGTTGTAGGAGAGTACTACGAGTGTGTTAAGTCTCAGAAAGGCAGAGATATGCTTAATATAGATGGGTATTTGTACACCTTAGAAAAGGTAATCAAAGATCGCAGGTACTGGTGTTGTAAGGATAAATTAAGAGAGTGTTGTAAGGGGCGTGCAGTGACTAAAAGAGAAATGCACGGTGAAGTACTATTAAAATGTACAGGGCATCATCATGCCTCTGATGCTTGTGATGTTGAAAGATATATTGCCTGTGATAAATTAAAAGAAACAGCTCATACATGTTGGGATACCCCTGCTTTAGTTGTAGATGACATTTGTGCATCTACAGAGTATACAGCCTCACTTCCAACAAGGCGATCAATGTTACAGCAAGTAAACAGGGTCCGCCGTTCTGCAGTGCGAAGTTATGTCACTGCTAGTAGTACTGTAGATACTGTAAACCCAAGTGAAGGTACCCTAAAAGGAGGTACATTATGCAGAAAAGAAAGACTGACCTTGCAAACAAGATACACGTTTTAGTATTTTCGACTGTTGAAAACCTCAGGGATTTAAGTAAATCCCCTATGTGGTTGATGGATGGTGTGTTTTTAACAAGAGGTAGATAGTGTAGACAACTATATAGCATTCATGCACTTATTACAGTTGGCGAAAATACAAAGCGTGTACCATTAGTATTCTGCTTGATGTCAAAGAAATCCTTCAAATGCTACAATTTTATGTGGGACTGTCTCAATGAGTTGTTAAGAGAGGCTAATGTGAATGTTTCAGTTAGATTTATTTTAACTGATTTTGAGATGGCAGCAATTCATAGTATAAAACAAAACTTTCCTGGTGTACATTCAAAGGGTTGTCTGTTCCATTTCTCTCAAGCTATCTGGAGAAAGTTACAAAGTTTAGGACTAGCAACATTGAATGGAAGGTCTGTGATGTTTCAAATAAACGTAAAAAAGCTGATCGCTTTGTTATTTTTAGCAGTAGATGTAGTAACAGCATTTTTACAGTTGAGTGAATCTTTTCCTAATGAGGGTAAACAGTTACTTTCCTACTTCTCAGATACATATGTCATGGGTCGGCCTACAAAGCAAAATACTAGGTTATCTGCTATTTCCAGATTCCCTCCTATGTTCAGTATTGCGTTCTGGAATGTATCTGAATTGAATGCACTTTGTCTACCTCGAACGCAAAATCAGGTTGAGGGATGGCATAGACGCATTCGATGTTTACTTGGACGGCGTATTGCTGATATCTCGTCTGTGTTATCTCTACTTGTTAGAGAGCAGAACAGGGTAACTGAGACTAGACTCCGTTTACAGTCTGCTTCTCCTCCATCTCCTAAAAAAAGGAAAACAATTTTGAAATGTGAAAGACTGCAGCAGGTACTACAGCATAAAGATCAGTACACTACACAGGAGTTTCTTCGGGCTGTTGCAATTCTTCTGAAAGTGTAACGCTAACTCTAATGTTCACCATCGAGCACACTTTGGGATAATGTCATGGTTTATTACTACATAATTAAAGTTTCATGTTTTGCACACTGGATATTTCACATTTAGGGTGTGTATAGTGGTAGGATAGCTTCTTAGGTAGTTGATAGATTTATAATGTAGGTAGTCACTTCACACGTTTATTTTTGTTTAATGCATTGTAGCCTGTTACGTCACTAGGGTGAAGGTGTTGGCCAAACAAAATCATTCGATATTTTGATTTTTGGTAAGTTTGTGTTTCAGTTAAATAAGCGTTCGCTTAAATTGTGTCGATCTTGTCATACTCAACATTTTAAGCATTCGTTTATTTAATATAGACCCCCTATTTTTGCCCCACTCTCTGTATGCTGTAATGGCACAATTCTATGTTTTTTTACCTTATGAACTGGTGCCTTAGTGTACCATGATGCTTCTTTCTTATAGCAAATAAAACCTTTTCCTGTTCCCAGATTTAAGTCTTTAACAATCATACATTTTTTATTGTATAGCCTATCGAGCATGATGGCTATTTTCTGCAGACTAATGGAAATATGCACTACAGAGAACTCTAACTGGTCTTGAAGTATAATTACCATATACTGTATTAACTTATGTCTATACATTTTCATTTATATTTGCTCTATAATGCTACTTCATTTTTTTTAACTTTTATGTGCTTCTGCCTCCTAAATTTGTGTCTGAAATACTCTGAATATTTATGAGCTATAATAGTTTACTAAAACCTATGCTTTCTGTATTTCAAATTTTCTGAATAATGTACAGTTATGTAAAGTGCACTGTAATTTGCAAACATGCACTGTAATCTGTAAACTAATTAAATTAAACTTGCCCTGTTATGCCTTGAGTGCACTGAATAACTATTACTACACATTCTTTAGATAACTTATCTTAATTTACTAAAACTTATGCTTTCTGTATTTTAGGTCTAGAGCTTTACATTTTCTGTTAGTGTCTAACTTTTTGACTAATGTACAATAATTATGTAAAGTGTACTGTAATTTGTAAATTAACAAATTAAACCTGCCCTGTTATGCCTGGAGTATGCTATTACTACCTATTACTTAGATAACTTATCTTATGTAAGAAGAGTTGTATGAAATGTTGGACACTAAGGAGGGAGAAAAGGACCTCTCTAGAGATTGTAGACCTTCCCTTTCACTCTTACTGGTACTAGTCTGTTACAAATCACTCCTGACACTCTTCTACACCCACTCCATCCTGCCTGTTCTCTCTAGAGCCATTTCACAGTGAACTGATCGAAGGAAGGACACTGAGGAAACTCGGAGCTATAATATATAACATTAAGTATCCTGTTTTTTGTTTATTTTGTTCTTTATTTCTTTGTTATTTATAGCACTTTGTGTACTGTGTATTTTTCTAGCTAGTTTCACTGTGTGTGAGGTATTAACTGGAAATTGTCCACCGTTAAGCATCTGTTGGGTTGTTTCTTTCTGATAACTGGTTACAGTAAACTCTTTTTTTCTAGAGGCTCCTTTAGCTGTTTAAACCTTTCATTTAAAGGTTCACTGCTGCTTTTCAGCTGTGAAACATTTCTGCAGTTTGTTTCCCACCCTCCCTGCTGATATAGTGTTTTTATAGTTGGTGGCTTTGCAGTTGCCCATCCCTACTGTAAATTTGATCTAGGACCCTCCTCCCAGTCTAGTGTCATTACCTCATTCTACCCAGTACAGGGAGAACATTTGAGAAGGCCAATCAGCTTAGTTTCGGCTACTCCTTTCTCTCTTTCCACTAAAAAAAAAAAAAAAAAAAAAAAAATTATCTGCTTTTACTGTATTTGTGTTTTTTCCTACTTTATTTTGCTTTGCGTCATCTTAAAAGTACTCAATTGTATTTATTACTGCTTGGTGTAACTTATTCTAAGCCTTTTAGTTTAAGCACTTGGGCTTCAGACCAGTTGTTTTACATTAAGAAGGTTTGTGGCCTGCACTGTGGTGGCAGGACAGGTAGCTTACATCCTTCTAATTTGGAAACTGCTGATTGAGGGCTCAGTGTCTGTTATTCTAAAAGTGTATTAGTTCTGGTTTAAGCACCAGGGCTTCAGGCCAGTTATTTTACATTAAGAGGGTTCATGGTCTGCACTCTTGTGGGAGAAGAGGCTGGACTCTGCCCTTCTGAGCTGGGAATTTCTGGTTAAAGGCTTATAGTGCCTGCATATTTAAACTATTTCTTATTGTAATTGGTACACCTTGTTTGCTGTAGCATAGACTAGATCCAGGCCTGCTGAAACTAGCTTTATTTGTATGCTTGTTGTTTGTTTGCTTATTTCCCTGAAAAGCTAATTCCACCTAAAACGCAGCTTTTCAGCGCTTCTGTGGATCCCTAGTGATATCTGCATTGCTTACTGTACTTATTTCCTTGTTTCACTTGAAAGAAAGTTACTGTTTGTCATTTTTGCATTTAAGTTACCTGGCACTTGCTCACTAAAGCAATTATATAAGTCAGCACTAAAAAATTAAAAGCACTACACCCTCACAAACTCCCCCTGGAGTACCTTGCTCCCCATTGACCATTTTTTTTCAATTATAAAGAAATTCCCAATACTATTCTAGCATGTCCAAAGGTCAGTTGTCAATCTCCTCTCCAGTCCAGCTGGTGAATCTGGGAATCTTGAGGCAATGTTACAACTGCCTCATGTACACAGACAACCCTCTCCTCCTCCCAACAAATTCCAACACGTGAGAGATGCAACCATATAGCCAAACTGGAGGCTAAGCTCTCTCAACTCAGTACTGGCGTAACCAGTCAGGAGGAGAAGGAAACCACACTCACTACAATTCCAGTCTCACATAGACCTACCACGACAGCAAATCAAACACAAACACACAAAAACATACTTGGAGGCTCTAAATAAAAATCTGCCTAAGCAGCAGAGACCTCCAAAGCAGACACCCAAGCAACCGCTACCCCAAAACAAAACACGTGCAACACATAGCTCACAAAGCCAGTGTGCCGAACAGTCACAGCCCTTAAGGCTAAACAACACACCTGATACACTTGTAATAGGTGACTATCATCAGGCACACTGACGTCCCACTCGCCAGCCTGAACAAGGAGAAGGTCACGGTGAGCTGTCTGTCGGGCGCTAGGATCCGCCACATAACACAAGCACTCAGGTCACTCCAAGGCAAGTACAAATATGACTCAGTCATTGTCCATGCTGGTGTGAATGACCTGAGACGTACCTCCCTGGACTACATGAAAAGAGACAGAGGAGCTCTCCGAGCATGTAGCCCAGGCAGGTATGACCCTGACCTTGAGTAGCATCTTACCCTCACCAAGAATGATGCCACAGTATGAAGACAAGATTATCAATTTCAACAATTGGCTTAAGTATTGGTGTCATTCAAAGGGGATCCAATGCCTGTCAGCCTGGGATGACATGCTCGACAAGCCACGATGCTTCGCTAGGGACGGCTTGCACCCGTCTCCCCTGGGCTTTCGCATATTGGCAAAGGCTCTTGCTACCCCCATAGTGCCTTTTTTAGGCAAGGCTCAAAAGACAAACCCACCTCCATAGGTATCACAAGGGATAAGAAACTAAGAGTAATGCTACTCAACGCCAGAAGTCTAAACCTCAAGATGCACGCACTCGAAACTCTCCTTAGCATGGAGAACATCGATATCTGTGCAGTAACAGAAACCTGGTTCAAGGCTTTCGAGAGCACCCCAGCACTACCAGGTTATACCTCATACCATGCTTTTTCGCCCCAAAACTTGGACCGAACCACAAAAGGAGGGGAGTATCAATATTAGTCAAAGATACCCACACCTCCAGGTTGGTGGCACAGCACGAAGCATCAGAGACTATCCATGTGCAACTAACAGTGGGTAAAACTGCCTTCCAGTTTATAGCCTGCTACAGACCACCCTCCCAAACCCAGGAACCCCACTCGGCCTTCCTGAGAACACTGGAAAATATGAAGGTCTCTCCAAACACCATTATATTGGGTGACTTCAACTACCCAACCATAGACTGGGAGCATTACTCTAGCTCCAACACCCTAGCCCAAAGGTTCCTAGAATTTATAAACTCAAATGCTATGGAACAACTTCTTACCACTCCCACAAGAGGGAAAACATACTGGACCTGATCATCACCAACATGGGGACTCTATGCTCCAGACCAGAAGTGTATCCCTCACTGGTAAGATCAGACCATAAACTAATCTCACTGGATATTCACATCCCGACCCCACCCCATGCCCAGAAAACCACAGTGAAAAACTTCTCTAAAGCAAATTTCACACTCCTCAAAACCAAGGTGGAATCCTTCAAAGCCCCCGGGCCTGTGGATAATACAGCCCAGACCGCAGAATCCTTTATAAATGCATTCTATGAACACCTTTAGGAATGCATGGATCATGCAATCCCAAATAAAACCAAGACTCAATCCTCCAAAGGCAGATCCCCAGCCATAAACAAACTATACAATAGAAGGAGGAAGCTACTACATGATAGAGCAAAATCCCAAAAAGGGAAGGCATCTCTGATCAGTATTAGCAAAAATCTACGGGCACTCATAAAATCGTCTAAGGCCAGCTTCGAGAGAAAAATTGCACAGGACACTAAGGATAATCACAAGGCTTTCTTTAGTTATGTTAGGAACCTGGGTGGGAATTCCCAGATATGATCAGAATTAGTCCAAAATGACAAAATACACCAAACCCACAGACATTGCCAACATCCTAGCTGACAGGTTCAGCGCAAACTTCTCCAGGCCCTCCCCACCAAAAGGGCTAATATCTATCCCAGCAGAGTGCTGCCCCCCTGACATCTCAGATGCTCAGGTAAGAGCTGCCCTCTCCAAAGCAAGAAACACAGCATAAATGGGACCAGACGGTGTCCCGGGCTGCGTCCTACATGAACTCCAAGAGCAGCTAAACCCAAACCTAAATCTACTGTTCAATCTCAGCCTTACTACAGGATATGTACCCAAAGAGTGGCGTACAGCAACAGTGGTCCCTCTTCACAAAGGTGGTGCCTCAACGGATCCTGGAAACTATCGCCCCATAAGTCTCACTAGCTTGGTCTGCAAAGCTATGGAAAGGATCATCATGGACCTTATAAACATATTGGGGACCTGCAGACACTGGATCCTACCAGTTCGGCTTTAAGGGCAGATCCTGCCTCTTGAACCTGGTCGATTTCTTTGAAACAGTCACCAAGGCCATTGACAAGGGGAAGGTGGTCCACACAGCCTACCTGGACCTCGCAAAAGCCTTTGATACAATACCCCACTCGGGCATTATAGATAAGCTCACCAGCTTAAATATAAACCCCTATGTCACTAGATGGGTTGCAAACTGGCTCAAGGACAGAACCCACATGGTTAGAATAGCTGGAGCCATGTCAGACACCAAACCAGTTACAAGTGGCATCCCACAAGGCTCAGTCCTGGGACCACTCTTGTTCGGTATATATTTCTCGAAGGTACAGGCCAACATGGAAGGACTGTGGCTGACCAAGTTCGCAGATGAGTGCAAAGTGGGAGCCATAATAGACTCTCCATCTGACACAAGCATCCTCCAAAAGGGCCTCACAGAAACAGACAACTGGTGGCAGAGCCATGGCCTCAAGTTAAATGCCAAAAAGTGTATAGTCATCCCCTTTGGCAAAAACAAAGTGCCCACAAATTACCACATAGGTGGTAATCCATTAAGTACAGAAGTAATTAGGGACCTGGGGACCCAAGTTGATAGCAATCTCTCATTTGACAACCACGTGGCCAAAGTGGTTAGAAAAACATTTTATATAGCCCACCTAATCATGAAGGGATTCACATCTAGATCAGGGAGGTCATCGTGCCTCTTTACTCATCCCTCATCAGGCCCATAATTGAGTACAATGCCCCTTTTGGGATGTACCTTACCAGACACCTGCAGCAACTGGAAAGACCCCAAAAGTACTTCACCAAGAGGATCAAGGGCTCAAACAGATGCCGTATGCTGCCGGTTAAAAAAACTCCAGCTCTACTCAGTGGCATACTGCCTGCTCAGAGGCGATATGTGCCTGACATATAAAGCCATGTCCAACCCGGAATTAATGGACATGCTGCACCTCAGAAAATCCAAATCCCATCGAGCTACGCTCGAGGACTTGAACCTCAGCACTGAAATAAATAGGACATGCTGGAGGGACAGATTCATAACCCAGAGGCTCCCTTCACTCTGGAATAAAATCCCAGTCCAGGTTAGGCAGAGTCCCTCATTGACTCTCTTCAAGAGGAATCTTGATGAGTGGATGGGAGATCGTAGGTTTACCCCGGGTATCACTTCTGTGTCACTGTTAGAGGCACAGTATACTAACCTTGAAAAAGGGCATAGCAAAATTAATTTAATATGGGTGGCGAAAGCCATACACACTCTGGCTAGGCTTATAAATGCCCTAGGGCAGATAGCCTAGTATGAACCTACGAACCTACAAGAGGGTAGCGAGACCAGCTATGTTATATGGGTTGGAGACAGTGGCATTGACAAAAAGGCAGGAGTCAGAGCTTGACGTGGCAGAGTTGAAGACGTTAAGATTTGCACTGGGTGTGACGAGGATGGACAGGATTAGGAACAAGTATATTAGAGGGCCAGCCCAGGTTGGAAGGTTTGGAGACAAAGCCAGAGGCGCAAGATTACGTTGGTTTGGACATGTGCTGAGGAAGGATGCAGAGTATATTGGGAAAAAGATGCTAAGGAAGAAGCTGCCAGGTAACAGGAATAGAGGAAGGCCTAAGATAATGTTTATGGATGTGGTGAGAGAGGACATGCAGGTGGTTGGTGTGACAGAGCAAGATGGAGAGGACAGGAAGAAATGGAAACAGGTGATCCGCTGTGGCGACCCCTAACGGGAACAGCCGAAAGAAGATCTTAATAAGCTTGTAATAAATAATTGTCACTTTACCCTTAACTAATAACTAAATAATGTAATTCTGTTACTTCATCCTTAAAACTAATGACTGAACAATGTAACTGAATGTGAAGTAACTATTACTTTTATATTCTGAGATTTGACGAAATGTACTATACTGAACAAAGTATGAATTTCATATTCTGAATCTTGACTTAAATTTACATTAGCATGATACATATTTATACGGAACATTTAAAATAACTGTGTATACTCTGGAAAGTAACTAAACTAATAAAAGAATATCTTTTGCCAGTGTTAACTGAACACAGATAAAAGCACAACTGCGAACTAGTATGTTACAGTCTGAAAAAAAGAAGTTATGTACTCATCAAAACGTTCCATCAGAGTAGTTGTACTTCATTTTGTCTTCAACCTGTGGGTTACGGATCCATATCGGAACAGAGGTGGCAACTTTTGCTAGCATCAGCTCCGAGCTCCAAACTCCTCCCCTTACCCATAATACACCTCCACTGCCTTCCATCCCCAGATCGAGTTTGCTGAACTTATACTGAGAACCTGACCTTAAAGATTTACTTGTGACCTATACTGCAGCTCGCAGGCTGATCATGAGCCAAGGTCCAGGGAAAGGAGGGAGGGACGGTTGAAGACAAATGAAGTACAACTACTCAGATGGAACGTTATGTTGAGTACATAACTTCTTTACCTGAAGCAGTTTACTTCATTTGGTCTTCAACCTGTGGAACAGAGTCCCCAGCTACTAAACTCCTGGGAGGCTCTCATGGAATGGATATTCCGGAGAACCGCGGAACCAAATGATGCTCTCCTTCTGGAAGTCAAATCCAATTTGTAATGAGAAATAAACGTATGAGATGAGGACCAAGTAGCTGCAGAACAAATATCATCCAAAGACACTAGACCAGAAAGCCGCAGATGTAGCCATGGACCTAGTGGTATGAGCTTTCACCTGACCTGAAGGAAACATGCCTCTGTCCTTATAGACCTGCAGGATGCATGAAAAAATCCATCTAGCTATAGTGATCTTTGAGATAGGTTTCCCCAAAAAGGGTTTATAGAGGGATACAAACAACTGATCAGATTTACAGAATTTTTTTTCCTGTGTAAATATGTGATAGTAAGCATCCTGGTTGTCTAACTAGCACATCCAGTTGCTCTCTTGCAAGTACGGCATGATAAACTATAATGTGACCATCCGGAATTTCTCTTTGGCAACTGACAGGTTCAGAGTAGAGAGGTCCAGAATGGGCCTTACGTCCCCCGTTTTCTTTGGCACCAAAAAGAACCTGGAGTAGAAGCCTGATCTGGAGGGACTGTTTCGATGGCTCATTGTTTTTCTAGCAGCTTGGAAATTTCATGTGCTGCTGCCACCCTTTGTGTGGGTGGTACGTCCGGGAGGTGTCTGGGAGATATGGGGGAACCCATGAAGGGGACAGAGTATCCTCTTGAAATGATTAGAAGCACCCAGCAGTCCATTATGGACTTCCATGCTGCTGGGTGCAAGGACAATCATCCTCGGACTGCCTCCAGAGTAGAGCAGTTGGGCAATCCCCTCAGGGTTGCTGCCCGAGACCCAAAGTTCCGCACTCTGTCCCACTCTGCCTCTGGGGGAAGAAGAGACCGAGTGTCCCAGGAATTCTGTGACTTCCAGAACCACATCTTCTTTTGCCCTCTCTGGTTCTGGGAAAAGGACCTTTGAGGGTTAGAGAAGTGGATCCTGATGGCAGACAATGTCTTCCCATCCTTCTCACTCTGGACTAATGTCTCCTCGATGGTCTTACCAAAGAGTGTAGAGCCATCATAAGGGGCATTGGCAAACGACGCCTTGAAGGGTTCGGAAAATTGTCATAACCTAAGCCAGGTGTCACACCTAATGGACATGCCGGTCCCAGCTGCCCTAGCCGCTCCTTCTGTAGCATGGGAGAGGAGTTGCATGGACGTGTTAGATACTGCTTTTAAAGTGGCCATCCTCGCGAAGAACGAAGTCTTGTCCTCCTGTGACACTGACTTGGGGGAAGACTCCTCCAGCTCCTTTACTAGGTCACGTTGGTCTGGTGACATGGGCAAAGTAATTCAGCTCCCTAATCGAAAAGGTAGCTGAAGCTTACACCAGCTTCCCTAGACAGTCCATCATCCATGACTCTCGGTCAGGAGGGTGGACTGAGGAACTCTCCTGGGCAAGTTCCTTCTTAGTGGCTGCTGCTACCACCATGGCGTCCATGGGGGATCCCTTATTCCAAGATGGCCTATCTATGGGGGGCTTAGAATTTTATACGGTCACTTTGGGATAGGTTCCATGGTGTCCGGTTCCTTCCATGCCCGTGAGGTGACCAGATCCACGGGAGGGGACACCCACGAAGTAGATAGGCCCAAGCCGAAAGCCTCCAGGAACAGACTCATCAGAAGATTTGGGGGTAGACTAACCTCCCTGCTTGCACAGGATCTCCATGATGTCTCCAAAGGACACATCCCTGGGAGGTGACCTTGGGGAACCCTCTCCATCATCTGTCCATGTCCTCAGTAAGGGACTCGGAGGAGTCCAAGTGCCTCCTCTTGCACGTATGCTTGCAAGGTGGCACTTTGTGGGGTGCTCGCAAGCCATTTGTTCCTTGGGGGGGAACAGTCTGGGGCTCTTCGAGCATGAGCTGTCCCTCTGGTAAGATGGGGACCATAGACAGAGCCGAGGGGGCGGTCAGGTGTCTCAATCTAATGAAGAGAACCCTTTCTACCACACTGAACACCAAAGGAGAGCGAACCTCCTGAGAAACCAGTAAGGTTAGTCTCCCCGGGTCCTATGTGAAAATCGGAGCCGGGCTCAACGTGGACGGAGTTCCGAGGGAGGGAACCTGGCCCGACAAAGTCAGAGCCGATGAAAAAGGTTTCACTCCCTCGGATCAGACACCCAAGCTCTGGCTCCAAGAGCAGCTCGGTCGGATCCGAAATGCTCCAGGCAATGAAGTAGGTACAAGTCGGCACCGACCCCCTGACCAAAGCCAACCTCGGATCAGAGTACTCTGAATCCAAAGGTCGGATCAGAGAAGGAGAAATGGGTTGAAAGAAATGAGGAAAGCGAGCTCCCTGCTCCAAGGGGGGGGGGGGGCTGGCAAACCCATCTGGATCTGTGTATGGATAAACTGCCTCATCATCTTATCCAGAACCATATCTGACAAGGAGCAGGTGGACCGTGACGAGGCCATGGACTCTGACCTGGCGGATCGGGGCATTGAGTCCCAAGAGGCTGGATGTGCCTCTCCTCTGGCTCTGGGGAGAACCTCTGAGACCGGAGCCAACGGGAGTCACGGATCAGTGGTGTCTTACTCGGAGAAATGAGGTCCGGGACCTCTTCCTCTTTTCCCTCGTCTTCAACTCTCTCCCTTTCTCTACCTCTGTTCTGCTCTGCTACCACACGCTTTGGGTACAGGAGGTTGAGTCCCAGCCTGGAAGGTAGGAGAAGCCAGAGGAAGAGAGAAGGGAGAGGTGGTCACAGCAGCCGCTGTGGCCGAAGCCAGAGACGAGGAAACAGAGTCAGAAGGAGAAAAGACCTTTGAGGGCCAACTTGGCCTTCCTATCCTTTAGGGCGCGGGGGTTGAAGCCCGCACAAATACTACAATCCACTCTCAGGTGGGCCACAACCAAGCACAAAAAAACAAAGTGTGACCATCCGCTGGGGATAGCTTTATGGCCACACTTTGTGCAGCACTTGAAAACAAGCTTTTCAGCCATCCTAAATATTAAAAAGATAGCCTTAGAAAAAAGACAGGCAAGTTCTTTCTAAAAAACACACACCCACTCACCACAATCGTCTACAGAAAACACTGAGGGGGGCACGGGAAGCTACTACCTACACCACAGAACAAACTACTCTAACCTAAAAAAACACTAACACTCGATGCACCAAGAGAAGGGGAGGAGAAAGGTGACCTATACTAACACTACCTGAGAGAAATTTAGAAAAATTATCTACTCTCAAAAGGTTTTAAACCCACTGCTAGTTGGAGCTCAGAAGACATGATGCTGAAGCAATTTGTGGCAAACGAGATCTGGGGATGGAAGGCAGTGGAGGTGTATTATGGGTAAGGGGAGGAGTCTGGACTCAGAGCTGATGCTAGCAATAGTTGCCGGCTCGGATCAGATACGGATCCGTAACCCACAGGTTGACGACCAAATGAAGTAAATTACACGGATCCGTAACCCACAGGTTGACGACCAAATGAAGTAAATTACTTCAGATCTAAACTTATCAGTACCTTTTCCTGTCAGTAACATCTGAACATAGACTGAAAACTAGTACTGCTGCACAATTGTCTGAAAACATGAGAACATTTTGACAGTGTTACCTGAACACAGAAACTGAAATCTGTTGTTATATTCTGGAGACTGAACTATTAATATATTTTTGTCAGTAATGCCTAAACATACATAAAAACAAAAACTAGTACTGTTATACAACTGTCTGAAACATACATACTTGCCTTAACTGATAAACTGAAAACTAGTACTGTTAAATAATGATCCGAAAACATACATTCCTGCTTCAACTCATACATTTTAAGTTTAAACAAACATTGAATAGTTGTGTAAAATCTTACCATAACCATAGATGTCCTTCTCTTCAATGTTGCAGTATTCGAGTTGAGGGATTTCCTGCCCTCAGGCGGCTCATATATCAGCTCCTATACAAAAGCTTTAGCTTGGCTGTTGCAGCGTGCGTGGGATGTCAGACGTAAGACCATAAACCAGGGGCCTTAAATGTGATGTCTGCATGCACAATCCTTAGAACTTGAAGGCAAGCAGGTAGAGCAGAAGGCCCAGCAGGTGGAAAAGCCAGTGGCTGTCTGGTATGGGACCCTGGGTCCTTCTGTTGGGTAGACAGGTCCAGGTTTTAGCTGGGGATAAAGGAGAATGAAGAGGGGGAAATAGTGGGTGGGAAGGAATACTGCAACATGAAGAGGACATCTATGGTTATGGTAAATTCTACACAACTGCTCTATGTCCTTCTATTCCTATGATGCAGTTTTCTAGTTGTAGGGGAGTACCACAGCTTAGATGGCTGACAGGGTGGCAAATACTGAAGAGGATTCTACAAAGCCCTGTAGGATTGCCGTGGCGAATCCTGCACAAGCTCTGGAGACTTGGTCAAGTTTGTAATGTTTGGTGAAAGTGTGGACAGTTGACCATGTGGCTGCTTCCATAATGTATGTAGTGTCCAGACCTTTTATGAAAGCCTTGGAGGCGGCCACTGCTCTTGTGGAGTGGGGGCCTTTACTCCCACTGGAGGGATTTTCCAGTGGAGGGAGTAGCAGAGACAAATGGCTTTCCTGATCCAGCATGCGATGATCTGTTTGCAGACTGCCTTGCTCAGAGCTCTGGGGTGGAAGGAAACAGAGTTGCTGTGATTTCCTAATGGATTTAGTTTTGTCCAGGTAAAATCTTAGTTGCCTGTGTACATCCAGGGAGTGTAGTATCCTCTTCTCCATTAGTGGGAGAGGGAAAGAAAGTGGGTAGGCGGACAGATTGGTTTAGAGAAGTCATTGGCCACCTTGGGCATAAAGGAGGGATTGGTTCTCAGGGTGACCCTGTCCTTGTGGAAGGTGGTGTAGGGGGACAGGCCATTAAGGCTTGCAACTCTGAAACCCTTCTGGCTGAAGTGATGGCCACTAAGATGACTTTTTCTATGTACAAATTTGTAGGGAAGATGTCCCAGCTGGTTCGAAAGGGTGTTGGGTAAGTTTTCAGAGATGTAGTTAAGGTCCAAGGGTGGACGGACAGGCTTCTTTGGGGGTCTTATGTGTAGCACCCCCTTTAAGGAAGAGTTCCACGTCGAGCCTGGCTAGCAAGGGGGGATCAAGAGGCAAGTAGGCTGAAATAGCAGAAAGGTGTACTTTCACTGAGGAATAGGAAAGTCCACTTTTTATCAATTGACACACACAAGTAAGAACCAGGGGGTATCAGCAATGTAAGGGTCCCTGCCCTTGTCTAGACAGCATTTAGTAAATCGTTCCTATTTAGCTAGGTAAGAATTTCTTGTTGTAGGTTTCCTGGCCTCCCTCAGGATTGAAAGCACATCCTCTGAGTAGTAGTATCTGAAAGGGATCAATCACCCACAGAGTCAGGGATAACATCTGCAAGTGTGGGTGGAGGAAAGTTCCTTTTCCTTGTGTCAGGAGGTCCACCTTGTAGGGTAACTTGTAGTGATTGCCCTTGGCTAGATTGTGAAGTAGGGGCAACCAATGCGGCCATGACTAGTAGGGAGTCGCTAACAAGATTTTCAGTTTATCCCTCTTGATTTTCAGGACGACTTTCTGAATCATTGAGAAGGGGGGAGGCATAAAGAAACTTCCCCTCCCAGGAGATGTTGAAAGCATCTACTCTCCATGGTAGAGGGGAGTAGGTCTTTCAGCAGGAGATCTGGAGCTGCCTGTTCTGGGGGGAGGCGAACAGGTCTATTTGAACAGTGCCCCACCAGAGGACTATATCTAGGAAGACCGTGGAGAGGCTGTAGGCTGCCTGCAGGGACATTTTGTGGTGAGAGGCTAGGTCCCATATCAGCAGGGTTAGTCTGCACAGCTGATAAGCTTTTGTTCCTCCCAGTTTGTTGAGGTACCACATTACAGTGGTATTGTCGGTCACTATTAGAAGAACCCCTGGTAGAAGTAGAGGGGTAAAGGTTTTTAGAGCTAGGAAGACTGCTGTCATTTCTCGGACATTGATGTGTTTGGCCTTTAGGGAAGGGTGCCAGTTTGCTTGAACCCTGTAAGATGCCACTGTCGCACCCCAACCTGAATCTGAGGCATCTGTATGCATTATTTGGGTTAGGGTGGGAGGTAGTAGTGGAAGTCCCGGTTTAGCTGGACTTGGATCCACCAGCTGATTTCATTCTTTAGACAGGAAAGGAGGGGAATAACCTGTTCCAAGAGATTCAGGTGCTGGAACCAATTGTTTCTGTGGTACCACTGTAGCTTGCGCATATGCATTCTGGCTAGTGGTAGCAAAGGGATGGTTGCTCCCATTAAGCCCAGGAGATGAAGGAATTGCCTTGCAGTTACTTTCTGAGAGTGTGGTATCTCCTTGAAATGGAGGTCAGGGACAGTATCTAGTCCTGTGGGAGAAAGGCCTTCATTTTGACCGTTCTGATTGTGCAACACACAAAAATCCTGTCCTGGTCTGGGTTCAAGGAGGACTTTGGAAGGTTGAGGGTGAACCAGAGATTTTGCAGAAGGGGACATGGTGAAGTACAGATGCTTTGAGAGGGTATATTTTGACTTTGCCAGAATTAGGATGTCGTCTAGATAGGGGGTAAATCTGGATTCCCAGAGTTCTGCAGAAGGCAATGGCTGGAGCTAGGCACTCTGTGAACACTCGGGGGGTGGGGGGGGGGCAGTGGACAAACCAAAGGGCAAAGCAGTAAATTGGAAATGAGAGGAGGGCCCAGAGAAACGCATGAATCTTCTGTGGGAAGTCCTGATGGGTATGTGTAGGTAGGCCTCTTTTAGGTCCAATGTGGCCATAAAGGCCTTTGCTGGAATAGGAGGGTAGCAGGGTGGGAAGTGACAGCATTTTGAAGGTGGGCACCTGAAGGTGAAGATTTAGGAAGGAGGGATCTAAGATGCGTCTCCAAGGGCAGTCTTTTCTGGGTACCAGGAAGAGACGGGAGTAGAAACCCTTTCCTTCCTAACCTGAGGGGACAGGCTCTATTGTATCTTGCTTCAGCAGGTCTGACAACCTGTGGAAGGAGGTGTAGCTGGCTTTTGAGGGGATATGGAATGCCTTTCCTGGGTGTTTTTTTCTTTCCAGGGAGTAAATATCCTTTCTGGATAATGGATTGTATGCACTGGTCCGTAGTGTGGTATGCGAGAAGGGGAGCCAGTGGGGAAGGCGTGCAGAGTGTGGCAGGTGGGCAAGGCAGTCACGCATTGTTGGGGCCTCCTCTGTCCTGAAACAATTGTCTGGGCTGAGGATGTGGGTACATTAGGTCTGGACGTGGTGGGTCTTCTTGCCCATCTTCGAGATGTGGAAGAGGAAGCACCAGTCTGTGGAGGGTTACGCCTTACAAAGGCTGTCTTGGGAATGGGGGACACCAGTAAATGTTTAATGTCCTGCAATTCCTTACATTTTCTTGCATATTCTTGAAGAGATCTGCAGATTGTTTTCCAAAAAGGAAATTGTGATCCAGGGGGGCATCCAAAATCTTGGACTTTAAGTCTTCCGGGAGATTCTGAAGTCTCAGCCAGGAGTATCTCCTGAGGACAGAAGCAGATGCTGCAGAGCACTCGGATGCTTCTGCAGCATCATAGCTGCATCTAATAGATAGAGTGCCTGACTACTTGTGTGCCTGACTACTTGGAGGAGATGTCAGCCTTAATGAGGCGGTCAGGGATAGAATCCAGCATGGAGGAGGCTTGAGACACCAAGTCTAGAGCATACTTGGTGATGTGTGTCTGATAATTAATGGCTCTGAAAGCCAATGTAGAGGTGTAGTATACCTTCTTGCCAATCCTATCCATGGATTTGCTGTCTTTATTGGTGAGTAGAAGAGAGGCAGAGGGAAGGAGTCTGGACTGCTTATCACGAAAAGTGGCAATCACTGCTGGGTCTGCCGAGGGGGGGGGTTGATTAAGAATTTTTGCTCATTAGGCACCTTTGTCGAAGCGATCTAGGTGCCTGGGGGCAGATGGCTGTGAGTCTGGGGCCTTAGATGCAGAATTAAAGACATCCAAGTAAGCAGGCAGAAAGTGCAGCTGTTTGCAGTCATTACTGTTGGGTTATCCTGCTGGCAGGCTACCCGTAGTCGGCCCGATTCCAAAGTCTAGGTCCGGCATCGGTTGCCGTCACCTCTTCCCTGACGTCAGTGCGCCAAGGGTATAAAAGAAGCAGCCGACACCATTTTCCTCAGTTTTTCTTGCCCCAGATGTCAAGTGCCCCTAAATTGGAAGGTTGAAAGAATATGCCAATAAAAATACATGCACAAAAATAACATGTCCTTCATCTACAAGCAAATACACCAAAAAGGTAGTACAGGATAGAGAAGTGTAGATAAGTTCCACAAAGGAAAGGGGGATGGTGGGTGGGTAACCTGGACTGCAACAGTGAATACACTTGAACATCTACATTTATGGTAGGTACACAACTGTACTATGTTCATCATGTTTCACTGTTGCAGTCATTACTGTTGGGTTGAATCTCAAAGCTGAGGTAGGGTGGCTGGTCTAAATAGGTTTTGGGGAGGCTACGAGGCCCTGCAGAACTGCAGTGGCAAAGCCTGCCCTGGACTTAGGATAGACAGGTAAATGGTAGTGCTTTGTAAAAGTGTGCACTGAACTCCAAGTTGCAGCCTCTAAGATATCTTTGGTTGGTACTCCTCTGAGGAAGGCTGCTGAAGTGGCTGCTACTCTTGGAGAATGAGGCCTAATGTCCTTAGGCACTGATTTGCCATGTTGTAAATAGCAGAAACGGATGCAATGGCCCACCCATTTAGAAATGATCTGTTTTGAGATAGCCTTTCCCTGTGAACTTGCAGTATATGACACCAAACGTTGCTCAGTTTTTCTGAAAACTTTAGTTCTGTCCAAGTAGAATCTCAGCTGCCTGTGTACGTCCAAAGAATGCAGAATTTTCTCACCCTTGTTCTGTGGATTAGGATAAAAAGTTGGCAAGTGAATGGTTTGGTTAAGGGCCACACTGGACACCACCTTAGGCATAAATGTAGGGTTTGTCCTCAGGGAAACCCTGTCTGGATGGAAAATGATCAAAGGTTCCACAGCCATGAGTGCCTGCAGCTCTGAGACTCGTTTTGCAGAAGTTATTGCCAAGAGCAGAGCGGTTTTCCAGGATAAGAATTTTATATTTGCTGTTTATGCTGGCTCGAAGGGAGGCAGTGTGAGTTTTTCCAAAACATAATTGAGGTCCCATACTGGAATTGGTGCTCTCCTAGGAGTCCTAATGTTTTTGCCTCCTCTGAGGTACTGCTTTAGTAAATGATGAGAAAAGATAGGTGGTTCTGTATTGTAATGGACTGAAATGGCAGAGTCATGAAACGTAATAGATAAGGAAAGGCCTTTGTTTAGCATCTCAGTTAGGTATTGTAAAATCTGAGGGATATTTGGCACACTCGTGTCTATGTCTTGTTCCTGGTTCCAAGCAGAGAATCTCTTCCATTTTTCTGCATAAGATTTTCTGGTACAGGGCCTTCTGGCCTCCAAGATAATGCCCATAACAGCTTTTGTAAGTGGAGTGTTCTGAATGATTACTTTATCCGCCAGGATGCCAGATTTAAGGTCCTGAGTTGGCTGTGCAGGATCTGTTTTGTTGGGTCAGCAATTGAGAGATTTGAGGCAATATCCATGCTGGACCTTGAGACAAGCTCTTCAGAATTTGGTACCAGTGCTGGCGTGGCCAGTCTGGTGCAATTAGTATCATGTTTGGCTTCTCGTCTGACCTTTAGGAGTACCCTGGGAAGAAGAGGCAAAGGGGGGAAAGCATATACGGTTAGATTTTTCCAGCTGAAGAATAGGGCGTCCACTTTCCATGCTTGTTTGTGATATGTCCTTGTGCAATATTTTTGCAATTGGCAGTTGAGGGGAGGCAAATATATCTATGTCTGAGCGTCCCCATTTGCATGTTATCATGTTGAAGACTTGTGGATCCAGTTTCCATTCGTGGGGATCCATGAGGTTTCTGCTTAGTTCGTCTGCCAGAGTATTTGTTTTTCCTGGCAGGAATTGTGCTTGCAGGTGAACTTGAAGCGCCAAAGCTGTGTCCCATAAGGTCATTGCTTGTCTGCACAGGGGGTAGGAATGTGTACCTCCTTGCTTGTTTATGTACCACATGACCGTAGTGTTGTCTGTCTTTATCAGTAGTTGTCCTGGATGAAGCAGGTCCTTGAAAGCTGTCAGGGCATTTTGAACAGCTAGCATGTCTTTTTGATTAATGTGAAGATGCATTTGGTTTGCAGGCCATGTGCCCTGAATGCATTTTCCTGCCATATGTGCCCCCCAGGCATAGTCGGATGCATCCGTTTGTCAGTGTCTGTCTGGCTGTGGGTAACCTGAATGGCAGACCCTTGTTGTGGTGAGAGGCTTTTGCTCACCATCGAAACTCCTGTTGCAGGCAGGGAATGAGTGCAATTACTGTCTCCAGGCTGTGGCAATGTTGAGTCCAAACACTTTTTAGATACCATTGTAGTTTCCTCATATGCAGTTTGGCATATGGAATTAGTACGATGCAGGATGCCATGAAACCCAAGGCCTGCAGGATTTTCCTTGCAGATAAGTGGGTTTTTGTTGCCAATGTCTTGAAGTAAGTAGTCAGATGCTTTTGTTTGTCTGGCGTGAGATAAGCAATCTGGGTAATTGGGTTTAAGCTTGCACCCAGGAATATTATCTCTTGAGAGGGCACTAGTTATGATTTCTTTTCGTTTACTGTGTACCCTAGGCCAATTAATAATCTCTTTACAAATGCCAGATGCTTTAGAAGAATGTCTTTGTTCTCTGCTTGAATTAGGCAGTCATCCAAGTAGGGATATATTTGAATTCCTCTTTGTCTGCAAAATGCAATTACTGGTGCCAGGCATTTTGTGAAGACCCTGAGCGCAGTAGATAAGCCAAAGGGCAGTGCAGAGAATTGGTAATGCATTGAGCCAGCTATGAATCTGAGGTATCTTCTGCAAGATTGTCTGATTGGGACATGCAGGTATGCTTCTTTTAGATCCAAGGTTACGAGCCAAGCCTTGTTGCCCAGCATGGGCAGTAGCTGCTGTAGAGTCAACATCTTGAATTTTGGGACTTCCAGAAATGTGTTTAGTATAGACAGGTCCAGTATTGGTCTCCAGGTTTTGTACTTTCTGGGTACTAGAAAGAGCCTGGAGTAAAATCCTTGCCTCTGTTCTTGTTGCGGTACTTGCTGAATGGAACTCATGTCCATGTGGGTTGTAATTTGTTTTTGTGCCTCTGCCCATTGATTGTGCGGCAGGTCTGGCATACCTTTTGACCTTGGTAATGTGTGGAAAAGGAACCTGTAGCCTTGGGACACTATGTTCAGTACCCATTTGTCTTGGGTAATCCTTTGCCAATTTGAAGAAAAAAGTGCTAGTTTGCTAGTTTTCCCCCTAAGGGGGCTGCCAATAGAGAAGTGCTTGGATTTGGTAGAGGAAAGTCATTGGGACCGTTTCCTGTAAGGTTGTGATTTGTCTTCTCCGCTCTTGGAGGTAGTAGCACCCCATTGTTTAGGTATGTATGAACCTTGGGGCTGACCTCTGCCTCTGGGACGCCTCTATCTGCCTCTTAGTGGTCTGACACTGGAAAGGACCAATTTTTTGGGGGCCAGTTTCTGCTAAATCTGGGTGGTTGTACCTGTAAGAAATCCTAGACTGGTCTGCATGGATTTTGCTTTATCCTCCATTTTTTTCAATACTACTTCTACTTTAGTACCAAATAAAGTATCATGCTGTAATGGTGCATCTAATAATTTTGCTTTAACATGATCAGGCAGATTTTGTTCCTTTAACCAAGCATGCCTTCTAATAACGGAACCTGAAACTGCAGCCCTGCAGGAGGCCTCCAGTGAATCATAACCACATTGCAAAGTGTGCTTTCCCACTTGTTCAGCTGCATGCAATAAATCCTGTAATTCTTTGTTTTCTGAACATTCAGTATTTGTCAACATTTTCTGTTTAAGCTGTGACATTAAATATTGCTGATATTTAAGTATATGAAACAGACAATTTAAGGCCCTTATAGCCAGGGTAGCAGAAGTGTAGACTTTCTTCCCCCATCTGTCTAGAGCCCTTGAATCCCTAACAGAGAGGACAGGGTATTTTGCAGTGGAAGCTTTAACCCCCTTGGGGCCTTGAGATATAGTTTCTGGGTCAGCAGTGGGGTTTTTATACAGGAATTTATGAGAATCAGGAACCCTGGGATAAGAAAAGTACAGTTTTGTACCTACCATAAATGTAGATGTTCGAAGATCCACATTGCTGCAGTCCTAACACTTGGGTAGTCCGCTGTCCCTCATTCGGCCCGAATATCAGAGTATAAGGCTGACGTCGGTCAGGGCGCATTTGACTGACATCAGAACGTCAGGGTACAAATGCATGACCCGACGGCGTCATATCCTCAGTCTTTTCTTGCCCCAGATGTCAGAAGACCCTAAAAAGAAAGGTCCAAACCCAAAGACCACAACTAAACAAACAGCTAGTCTAACACCAAAAATATGTATAATATATACAATATCTACAAAATGCAAAATACAAAATGCAGTTTTCCCCAGATGGATAACCCAACCCACACAACCACCTCAAACAGAGGGGAAGGAGGGAGGGTAAATTGGACTGCAGCAATGTGGATCTTCGAACATCTACATTTATGGTAGGTACAAAAAGTACAGTTTTGTACCTACCATAAATGTAGATGTCCGAACTGGATAGCATCTGCAGTCATAACAAGTGGGATGTCCTGTCGTCAGGCAGCCCTGCAGTCGGCCGGATTCCAAAGTCCGGGTCCGGCTTCGGCTGATGTCGCACTCCACCCGACGTCATCTCTGCTGGTCTTCGGGTATAAAAGCATCAGCCGACGCCATTTTCCTCAGTGTTTCTTGCCCCAGATGCCAGTAGCCCTCTTGCAGGGTAAAATTTGGATAGATGCCAATGTTTCCAAATAGATAGAGGTAAACAGAACAATAAGCATATATGTACATATATACAAACAAATACACCATAAAAGACTCCCCCCCCCCAACAGCTAGCTATTAGGAGGGTAAACACCCTAGGAGTACCACAGAGGGGAAGGAGGGAGAGTAATCCTGACTGCAGATGCTATCCAGTTCGGACATCTACATTTATGGTAGGTACAAAACTGTACTATGTCCTTCATGGATGCATCTGCAGTCATAACAAGCAGGTAGAATACCATAGCCAACTAGGGGAGGAGGATAAAGGTAGATTATGGTGTGTTTAAGATCCCTTGCAGTACAGCAGTGGCAAACCCTGCTCGGGATCTGGAATAAAAAGGCAAATTATAATGCTTGGCAAATGTATGCACGGAGGTCCAAGTAGACGCCACAATAATGTCTTTGGTTGCTTCTGCTAGTAAGAAGGCAGTGGTAGTGGCTGTGCCCTTGTAGAATGAGGTCTTATGTTCTGTGGAATTGGTTTTCCATGGAAGGAGTAACAGTATCGTATGCAATTTCCTATCCATTTGGAGATTGTCTGTTTGGAAATAGCTTTTCCTTCCCTTCCTGTTGCATAGGCTACAAAAGTTGGTCAGTCTTTCTGCTATTTTTGTTCTGTCCAAGTAGTAGCGTAGCTGTCTATGTACATCCAAGGTATGCAGTATTCTTTCCCTCTGTTTTGTGGGTTGGGAAAGAAGGAAGGTAGGTGGATTGCCTGGTTTAAAGATACTCTGGATACCACCTTAGGCATAAATGTAGGATTAGTCCTCAAGGACACTCTATCTTGGTGGAAGATTAGGAAGGGTTGCACTGCCATTAAGGCCTGTAGTTCTGAAACCCTCCTTGCTGAAGTAATTGCCAGTAGGAAAGCAGTTTTCCATGACAGGTGTTGTAGGTCTGCTGTTGCTGCTGGTTCAAAGGGTGCTAGTGTCAACTTTTCTAGCACAAAGTTTAAGTCCCAAGCTGGTAATGGTGGTTTCCTTGGAGGTTTTACATTCTTGATTCCTCTGAGGAACTGCCTGAGCAAAGGTCTTGAAAAACAGGAGGATCAAAGCTGTATTCTGCTGAAATAGCTGATGCATGTATCTTGATGGAGGAGTAGGACAGGCCTGAATGAAGAAGTTCGCCAGATACTCCAGAATGTTAGGCATATCTATGTTTGACACATCTTTTCCTCTTCGGTACTCCAAATGACAAACCTTTTCCATTTTCCAGCATAGTTCTTTCTTGTTGAAGGTCTGCGTGCTTCAAGAATAATGTCTTTAACTCTTTGGGAAAGTTCTGGATTAGCTGCTGCTATGTGATGTTCCATGCAGTCAGTTGCAGCGTTTTAGGTTTGGATGTATGATGCTGTAGTTGTTCTGAGTTAACATCAAAGGCATCAGGGTATTGGCCACATGTTGTTCGAGACATGCTCTTCAGTAGTGGGTACCAGTGTTGTCTTGGCCAGTTTGGGGCTATCAGGATTATCCTTGGACGTTCTTCCTTGATTTTTAGTAGTACCTTGTGTATCAAAGGAAGAGGAGGGAATGCATATGCTGTTAGGCCTTTCCAGTTGAAGGAGAGTGAGTCCACTTTCCATGCTAGTGGGTGGAATGTCCTTGTGCAGAATTTCTTGAGCTGGTGATTGAGAGGTGATGCGAATAGGTCTATCTGTGGCATTCCCCATTTCTTTGAGATGGTCTTGAAGATGTCCGGGTGCAGCTTCCATTCGTGGGCATCCGAAGTGGTTCTGCTTAGTATGTCTGCTAGAGTATTGTCTTTCGGTACAAATATTGCCTGTAACTGAATGTTGTAGCTGAGTGCCAGGGTCCACAGCTCCAAGGTCATTCTGCATAGGGGTATGAATGAGTGCCTCCCTGTTTGTTGATGTACCACATGACTGTGGTGTTGTCTGTCCTTATCATCAACTGGCCCTCTTTGAGGAATGGTTTGAACTTTTGGATTGCCAGTTTTACTGCCAGCATTTCTTTTAGATTGATGTGCAGGTGAAGTTGATCCTGTGTCCACAATCCTTGCACGCATTTGTCCAGCATGTGGGCCCCCATCCTAGGTCTGAAGCGTCTGTTGTGATGGTCTGGCTTGGTTGACATCTGCGAAGGGCAGGCCTGGGTTTGACTGGCATGCCTGAGCCCACCATAGGAACTCCTGTTTTAAGCATGGAATTAGTGGGATTTCTGTTTCTAGACTGTGTCTGTGTTGGGACCATAAATTCTTTAGGTACCACTGAAGTTTCTCATATGTAGTCTGGCAAATGGGACCAAGATTATGCATGATGCCATGAAGCCCAAGGCCTGTAGAAATTTTCTTGCTGTTAACTTGTTCAGTTTTGTTAGTGCCAAGAAGTAAAGAGGAAGTTCTTTTGTTTTTCTGTAGTCAGGAATGCCATTTGTTGTACTGTGTCCAATTCAGCCCAAGAATGTCCTTGTTTGGGATGGTATCAGCCTTGACTTTTGTAAATTGACTGTGTATCCCAGTCCTTGTAGCAAGTAAATGACCCTTTGTAAATCTGTTGTCAGCTTGCTTTTGTTGTCCCTTGTAGCAGGCAGTCGTCCAGGTATGGGTAAATTTGAATTCCCTGTAGTCTGCAATGGGATTACTGATGCCAGGCATTTTGTGAATACTCTGGCAGTAGATAAGCCAAAGGGCAATGCTGAGAATTGATAGTGCTCTGTTCCTGCAAGAAATCTGAGGTATCTTCTGCAGATAGGTCGAATTGGGACGTGCAGGTATGCCTCCTTGAGATCTAGAGTTACCAGCCAAGACTCCTTGCCCAGCATGGGAAGAAGTTGCTGTAGGGTCAGCATTTTGAATTTTGGGACAATGATGTATGTATTTAAGGTGGACAGGTCGAGAATTGGTCTCCAACTTATTTCCTTTCTTGGGACTTGGGTTAGTCTGGAGTAGAACCCTTTCCTTGTTCTGCTGTTGGCACTCTTTCCACAGCTCTCATGTTTGCTAACTCCATTATCTGGCGTAGAGCCTCTGTTTTTGATTTGGAGGTAGATTTGGCATTCCTCTTTTGACTGGTAAAGTGTGGAAGTGAAACCGGTAACCTTGATCTATGGTTTGTAAAATCCACTTGTCTTTTGTTATGTAGTGCCAGTTCTTTGAAAATAAGGTTAACTTTCCGCCTAGAGGAGCTGCTATTTGTTCCCTGGTAGGCGGATTTAGGATTAAGTCACTGTGGTTGTGCTGATGTAGTGGCAGTGGCTGTGTCTGTGCCTCTGTTGTTACCTTGCCACTGTCGTCCTCTGTAGGCACCTCCTCTGGATTGGTTTCTGCCTCTGGAGCGTCTATTCCTGCCCCTTTGAAATTTTGTGGAGTCAGGAAAGGACCAATTTTTGGCAGGCCAGTTCCTGCTAAACCTTGGGGGTTGAACCTGCAGGGAATCTTTAACAGTTTGAACAGATTTTGCCTTTTCTTCCATTTTCTTCATAACCTGCTGGGCAGGTGTACCAAACAAACTTGTCTTGTCCATAGGAGCATCTAGCAACTTAGCTTTAACATGATCCGGTAAAGTTTGTTCCTTTAGCCATGCATGTCTTCTTATCACTGTGCCCGTCATGGCTGATCTAAATGAAGCCTCCAGTGCATCATAGCCACATTTTAAGGAATGGTTGCTAACCTGTTGTATGTTATTTACCATCTCTAATACATATTTCTTATCAAGAGATTCATCAGTAGTTAGCTTTTTAGTAAACTGATCAAGCATAAACTCTTGGTATTGTATCATGTGAAACTGACAGTTTAAAGCTCTAGCTGAGAGAGTAGCTGAAGTGTAGACCTTTTTACCCCATCTGTCTAGTGACCTTGCTTCCCTTTCAGAAGGAATAGGGTTTTTAGCTGTGGTTGCTACTGCCTTGGGACCCTGGGATATAGTTTCTGGGTCTGCAAGAGGGGCCTTGTAAAGGTGGTGATGAGTATCTGGCACCCTGTAAAATCTGTCTGGTTTGGCAGGGGCTGGGGGTAAAGAATCTGGAGCGGAGCAAACATCATTGAAAGCATCATCCACCACAGAGAACAGGAGGTATAGCTAAGGGCCTGTGCTGTGGGAGGTGCAGAAAGGTCCTAAGTCTTTTCTGGAGTCTGAAAAATCCTGTTGCTGCCATTGGAACTGTTCTCGCATGGCATGCAAGGTTTCCCCAAAGGAGAATTCTTCTGGTGGGAAGCAGCTGGAATGGATTCTTCAGCATCAGAATCTTCAAAATTGGAGAAGGGAGCCTCAGGCTGGTCAGTTATGTCTGATTCATCAGCAGAATCATCAGAAGACACTGGCTCAGGGGCTCTGCCCTAGGTCTCTTCTCTGGGGCTGAGAGGCCCTGTCTGGGTGAGATTGAGATCCTCTAATTAAAGAAATTAAATCTTCTGCCAAAGAAAGCATTTGAGAACTAGAAGAGGGCCTGGATGAGGGGGTTTAACAGGCACTGATTTAGTAGTCTTGGCTGCTTTAGCCCTGGCGAAGGCCTTAATGGACATGGCTGCTGAGGCCTAGCAGCACCACGTGCTGGGGTAGAGACATCCAAGGGATGGTGTCTGATAAGTCAACCACCGTAGTGGGTAAAATTTCTGAGGTCGATTCAAGAATTGTAGCAGGGGCCTCAGTTGTAAGAATAGGTTCAGCTGTACTTTGAGCAGTTTTCGGTTCGGCGAAACCGAGACACTCATGTTTGCTTTGCCGTGGTTTCGGCGAAACCGGACCGCGAAAGTGTCGGTCTTTATCTTTGCGTTTTTGGAAGATTGGGTAGTCGGAGGATCAGGCGGCATAATGTACGCAAAATCAGTACCGAAAAACTGTTCTGCAAACTCCGACCGGCGCCTAAGCGTTCGTCGGTTGAAAGAGGCACAGGCGAACAGGCTGCTACGTCGTGGGCTGTGCCTAAACAAGGCAGACAGTAAGAGTGGAAATCTTTATGAGGTATTTGTTTCCCACAGGTTAAACAATTGTTAACTTTTTCTGACATCGGCTGAGGCAAGAAAGGGTCCCCAACGGGTACTTAGCTTTAGAAGTCTTGAAGTAGTATTCGGTAGAAGTAATCTCTGGATCCGACCGACCGGCACTTGCGAACAGCTTCTGCTTCGGGCACCACGCGGCAAGAAAGACTGAGGAAAATGGCGTCGGCTGATGCTTTTATACCCGAAGACCAGCAGAGATGACGTCGGGTGGAGTGCGACATCAGCCGAAGCCGGACCCGGACTTTGGAATCCGGCCGACTGCAGGGCTGCCTGACGACAGGACAACCCACTTGTTATGACTGCAGATGCATCCATGAAGGACATCTGTACTATGTTCTTCATCTCACATTGCTGCAGTCCTAACACTTGGGTAGAATCCCAAAGCAGAGGAAAGGGAAGATGGCTAAACTATAATGAAGCAGGAGCTGCCAAAATGCCCTGCAACACAGCAGTGGCAAAACCAGCCCTGGATTTAGAGTACAAGGGAAGGTGGTAATGCCTAGAGAAGGTATGCACTGAACTCCAAGTGGCTGCCTCCAAAATATCCTTAGTAGCCACCCCTCAAAAAGCTGTTGAAGTGGCAGTAGCCCTAGTGGAATGAGGTCTAATCCCAGCTGGAATCTCTTTGCCATGATGGGAATAACAGAAAGCAATGCAAAATCCAATCCACTTAGAAATAGTTTGTTTTGACACAGGCTTGCCGTGAGAGCACAAAGCAAAAGAAACTAATAACTGCTGAGATTGTCTGAACCCTTTAGTTCTGTCCAAATAATATCGCAACTGCCTGTGAACATCTAAGGTGTGCAAAATCTTTTCCCCTTTAGTTTGCGGATTTGCATAAAAGTAGGCAAATGAATAGTTTGGTTTAAAGCCACACTAGAAACCACTTTAGGCATAAAGGAGGATTAGTGCGTGAAGATACCCTATCCTTGTGAAAAATTAAGAAGGCTCAACTGCCATAAGGGCTTGTAATTCAGAAACCCTTCTTGCAGAGGTAATGGCCAACAAAAAAGCAGTCTTCCATGACAAATATTTCAACTCAGCAGTAGCTGCAGGCTCAAAAGGTTGTAGAGTGAGTTTCTCCAACACAAAATTGAGATCCCAAGCAGGAGTAGGAGCTCTTCGTGGGGTCTTATATTCTTTGCCCTCTGAGAAATTGCTTGAATAAAGGATGAGAAAACAATGGTGGGTCACAATCGTAGTGAGCTGAAATTGCTGCAGCATGAATCTTAATAGAAGAGAAGGACAAACCTTTGTCCAATAACTCAGTAAGATATTGAAGAGCCACACTTAAATCAGGCTCAGAAACATCCAAATCCTTAGCTGCACTCCAAAATAAAAATCTCTTCCATTTATCTGCGTACACTTTCCTTGTACTAGGCCTTCTAGCTTCCAAAATCACATTCAAAACTTGTTGTGGAAGTTGAGACCCTCTATGGTTTAAAAAGTACAGTTTTGTACCTACCATAAATGTAGATGTTCGAGGATTCCATTGCTGCAGTCCTTACTATTGGGTATAGTCCATCCAGTCGGCCCGAATACCAGAGTATAAGGCTGGCGTCGGTCAGGGCATTAGACTGACGTCAGTACGTCAGGGTACTAATGCATGACCGGCGTCATATCCTCAGTCTTTTCTTGCCCCAGATGTCAGAAGACCCTAAAAGACAAGGCCCAAAATACCTGCACCAAAACATGAACAATATATACAAAAATATAAGCAGGTAAACACACCTACACAAACACCCCTAAACACAGAGGGGAAGGAGGGAGGGTAAATTGGACTGCAGCAATGGAATCCTCGAACATCTACATTTATGGTAGGTACAAAACTGTACTATGTTCTTCGTTTTCCATTGCTGCAGTCCTTACTATTGGGTAGAATCCCAAAGCAGAGGTAAGGAGGGCTGGCAAATCATAAAGAAGCAGGAGCTGACAACATGCCTTGCAAAACAGCTGTGGCAAAACCAGCCCTAGACTTAGAGTAGATAGGAAGGTGATAATGCTTAGAGAAAGTATGCACTGAACTCCAAGTAGCTGCTTCCAAAATATCCTTAGTTGCCACCCATTAGAAATGCTGTTGAAGTGGCAGTAGCCCTAGTGGAATGAGGCCTAATCCCAGCTGGAACCTTCTTGCCATGATGGGAATAACAAAATGCAATGCAAAAGCCAATCCACCTAGAAATAGTTTGTTTTGACACAGGCTTGCCCTGCGAACTCAAAGCAAAAGAAACAAACAACTGCTGAGACTGCCTAAAATCCTTAGTCCTGCTTAAGTAATAACGCAATTGCCTGTGTACATCTAAAGTATGCAAAATCTTTTCCCCTTTATTTTGGGGGTCTGCATAAAAAGTAGGCAAATGAATAGTTTGGTTTAAAGCCACACTAGAAACCACCTTAGGCATAAAGGAAGGATTAGTACGTAATGATACCCTATCCTTATGGAAAATCAAAGGGCTCGACTGCCATAAGGGCCTGCAACTCAGACACCCTTCTTGCAGAAGTAATAGCCAACAAAAAGCAGTCTTCCATGACAAATATTTCAATTCAGCAGTAGCTGAGGCTCAAAAGGTTGTAGAGTAAGTTTTTCCAACACAAAATTGAGATCCCAAGCAGGAGTAGGAGCTCTCGTGGGGGTCTTATATTTTTGCCCTCTAAGAAACTGCTTGAACAAAGGATGCGAAAACAATGGTGGGTCACAATCATAGTGAGCTGAGATTGCTGCAGCATGAATCTTAATGGAAGAGAAGGACAGACCCTTGTCCAGTAACTCAGTAAGATATTGAAGAGCCATACTCAAATTAGGCTCAGAAATCTCCAAATTCTTTGCTTTACTCCAAAATAAAAATCTCTTCCATTTTGCTGCATACACTTTCCTTGTACTAGGTCTTCTAGCTTCCATAATCACATTTAAAACTTGTTGAGGAAGTTGAGACCTGCTGTGGTTCAACACAGAATATGCCAGGCTGTCAGATGAAGAGAGTGAAGCTTGACATTGAGCAGATGACCGTCCTGCTGGGATAACAGATGTGGAATCAAAGGTTAAGGCCATGGAGGCTTCTTTACCAGACTCCGTAGAGGGTACCAGTGTTGCCGAGGCCAATCTGGAGCTATCAAAATCATCCTTGGCCTGTCCTGTCTGACCTTTAACAGTACCTTTGGAAGAAGAGGCAGAGGTGGAAAGGCATACACATGAAGGTTTGTCCAACTGAAAGACAGAGCATCCACTTTCCAAGCTGTGTGATGAAACCCCTTTGTGCAAAACTGTGGCAGCTGGTGGTTTAGTGGAGAAGCGAACAGATCTATGTCTGGAGTTCCCCATGACACTGTCAATTTCTGAAATACATGAAGATCCAGTTTCCACTTGTGGGGATCCATGATTTGTCTGCTTAACACATCTGAAGGAGTTCTGTGCTCCTGGCAGAAACCTTGCCTGAAGAGTTAGGTGCAAGCGTGAGCAGTCTCCCATAAAATCATTGCTTGCCTGCATAGAGGATAAGAATGTGTTCCCCTTGTTTGTTGAAGTACCACATGACAGTTGTGTTGTCTGTTAGAATCAACACCTGCCCTGGAAGAAGTAACTCCTTGAAAGCCATCAATGCGAACTGGACTGCTAACATCTCCTTCATGTTGATATGTAGATGCTGTAGTCTGGCAGGCCACTTGTCTTGTATCCACTTTCCATTTAGATGAGCTCCCCAAGCAATGTCTGAGGCATCTGTCGGTAAAATCTGACTCGCCTCTGGCCGGGTCACAGAGAGTCCCTTGTTTAGGTGACATTCCTGAGCCCACCACAAAAATTCTCCTTGAAGGCAAGGTATTATTTGAATGACAGTGTCTAAATCCTGGCAGTGCTGTGTCCATACATTTTGAGATACCATTGTAACTTCCTCATATGCAGTTTGGCATTGGGAAGCACCAGAATACAAGATGCCATGAACCCTAATGCTTGAAGGACTGTCTCTGCAGTCAGCACGGACTGATGAGATAGTTGATGGAAGTAAAGTGATAGACTCTTTTGTTTGTCCGGGGTTAAAAAGGCCATCTGGGCTGCTGTATTCAGTCTCACACCCAGAAAGCACATGTCTTGAGAGGGTACTAGACTGGACTTTATTTCGTTCACAGAATACCCTAGGCATCTTAGCACTGCTATAAGATATTCCAGATGCTGAAGAAGGTCTTCCTTGTCTTGAGCCAGAAACAGGCAGTCGTCTAAATAAGGATAGATTTGAAGTCCTTGTAGCCTGAAGTAAGCTATCACTGGAGCCAGAACCTTTGTGAATACTCTGGGCGCAGTAGATAAGCCAAAGGGCAATGCAGAGAACTGATAATGAGAATCTCCAGCTCGAAACGCAGATACTTCCTGTAACTTAGCCTGATAGGCACATGAAGGTAAGCTTCCTTGAGATCTAAAGTTACCATCCAGTGATCTTTGCCCAGCAGGGGTAAAAGCTGTTGTAACGTCAACATCTTGAACTTGGGAATGTCCAGATAAGTGTTGAGGAGATAAATCCAAAGCAGTCTCCACGTGTTCCCCTTCTTTGGTACTAGGAACATGCGAGAATAAAATCCTAGGCCCCTTACTGATACAGGGACTGGCTGAATGATGTCCAACACCCATCTGTCTTGAGTAATTAAATCCCAATTTTCTTTGAAAAGAGACAGTCTCCTTCCAAAGGAGCTGCCAGGCGAGAATCTACTGGCAGCTGAAAAGGCAGGTCATTGGGTCTGTTTGAAAGGACTGACCCTGCCCTCACCAGAAGTCTGAGCAGGTGAACTCCTGATCTAGGCCTAAAAGAACCTTGAGCCCTGCCCCTACCACGTCTAGACCTACCCCTAGACTGGGAATCATAAGCAGGATATGTCCACCCCTTAGCAGGCCAATTTCTACTAAACTTTGGTGGCTGTACCTGCAAAAAATCTTTAACAGTTTGCATAGACTTAGCTTTGTCCTCCATTTTCTTTAAAACTGTTTCCACAGGTGAACCAAACAACACATCAGACTGTAAAGGAGCATCCAAAATCCTTGTCTTAACATGCTCAGCCAAATTTTGATCCCTCAACCAGGCATGCCTGCGAAGAACAGAACTAGTGGCAGCCACCCTCGAGGAGGCCTGCACAGCATCAAAACCACATTGCAAAGAATGCTTGCCCACTTGTTCAGACACATAAACTAAATCCAGCAAGTCTTTACAATCAATACCTTCCGCCAAAGCATCCACCTTAGATTTCAATTGTGAAAGGAGATAATTTTGATATTTCAGCATGTGAAACTGACAATTCAACGCTCTCATGGCTAGAGTGGAAGAAGTATATACTTTCTTACCCCACCTATCTAGCCCTTGCCTCTTTGTCAGTGGGAACAGGATTTTTACCACAGAGGCCTTAACACCTTTAGGCCCCTGAGAAACAGTTTCT
This sequence comes from Protopterus annectens, assembly GCF_019279795.1. NCBI lineage: Eukaryota > Metazoa > Chordata > Ceratodontiformes > Protopteridae > Protopterus > Protopterus annectens. The sequence continues at coordinate 1,479,407,947 of NC_056726.1, forward strand.
GGGTCCGCCCTAGGACTCTTAAACAAATACTTATGAGCTTCGGGCACCTTATAGTACCTATCAGGTTTAACAGGAGCAGGAGGCAAAGAATCAGGGTTCAGGGAAGCCTCTGCAAAAACATCTTCCACCACATTCAACACAGGAGGTATAGCTAAGGGCCTATGCTGGGGTAAAAACAAGAATTCCCTAAGCCTCTTCCTGGAATCAGAGTAATCCTGGCCTTCCCATTTAAAGTGCTCCCTCATGGAATGCAGAGTCTCTGAAAATGAAAAATCCTCAGGAGGAGAAGCCAAGGAGTGGCATCATCCACATCAGAATCAGAATAATGAGGATACTCCTGCAAATCTTCCGCAGAAGACTCAGAAGCCCTGAACCCTGTTCAAAACTGTCAAACTCTGGTTCCACTCTAGGCCTCTTATCAGGAGGGCCCATAGAACCTCTAATCATAGTAATCAAATCTTCTGCCATTTTAAGCATATGTTTCTTAGGTACAGAACCCGAAGCTAGGAGAAGCCCTACTGAAGCTGAAGTTGCCCTACCTCTAAAAGAAGTTTTGGCAACAGAAGGAGAGGCTCTAACTACTTTGGGAAGAGAGGGAAGAATAGTTACCTGAGAAGCCCCTCAGCCTGGCCTGCCTCCTGAGAGGGTACATCCTGTAACAGTAAAGTTTCTGCCTGAGACTCCATAGAAACTCCTGGCAAAACCTCTGGCTCCACTGAGCCACCTAAAGAACCGACGTCCGGGACTGCGGTTCATCAACCCTAGGCGCTGTTTTGTCCTTGCGCTTCTTGGACGAAGCGCCGGAGCATCCGGCGGCATTTTATAATTGCAACGCTTCCCAAACACTAATCTGGCACAGTCTAACCTCCTCTTAATAGTGCGTTTGTTAAACCTAGCACAAGAGCGGCAACCAACAACGTCGTGCTCAGGCCCTAAACAAGGTATACACAATGTATGGTAATCCCTATGAGGTATTTGTTTCCCACAAGAAATACAGTTATTCACTTTTTCTGACATCCGGTTAAATACTGAGGCAAGAAAAACCAAAATGTTCCCAAGCGGGTACTTAGCCAACTCTGATTCGGTCTGAAACTCCGGTTTGAAATATTTCAGAACGCCAACCTGCACTCGCAAAACTGCTTCTGCATCGGACCACGCGGCAAAAAAGACTGAGGATATGACGCCGGTCATGCGCATTAGTACCCTGACGTACTGACGTCAGTCTAATGCGCCCTGACCGACGTCAGCCTTATACTCTGGTATTCAGCCGACTGGATGCGGACTATACCCAATAGTAAGGACTGCAGCAATGGAAAACGAAGAACATCAGAATATGCCATGCTGTTAGGTGAAGAGAGTGAAGTTTGACATTGAGCAAATGACTGTCCTCCTGGGACAACAGATGTGGAATCAAAGGCAAAGGCCATGGAGGCTTCCGTACTAGACTTCTCAGTAGTGGGTACCAGTGCTGTCGAGGCCAATCTGGAGCTATCAAAATCATCCTTGGCTTGTCCTGTCTGACCTTCAGAAGTACCTTTCGGAGGAGAGGCAGAGGTGGAAAGGCATACACATGAAGATTTTTCCAACTGAAAGAAAGAGCATCCACTTTCCAAGCTGTGTGATGAAACCGCTTTGTGCAAAACTTTGGCAGCTGGTTGTTTAGTGGAGAAGCGAACAGATCTATGTCTGGAGTTCCCCAGGACACTGTCAATTTCTGAAATACATGAAGATCCAGTTTCCACTCGTGGGGATCCATGATTTGCCTGCTTAACACATCTGCTAAGGAGTTCTGTGCTCCCGGCAGAAAAGTACAGTTTTGTACCTACCATAAATGTAGATGTTCGAGGATTCCATTGCTGCAGTCCTGAATATTGGGAATAGTCCGCGTCCCAGTCGGCCCGAATACCAGAGTATAAGGCTGACGTTGGTCATGGCGCCTTAGACTGACGTCAGTACGTCAGGGTACTAATGCGCATGACCGACGTCATTTCCTCAGTCTTTTCTTGCCCCAGATGTCAGAAGACCCAAAAGACAAGTCCCAAAACCTGCACCAAAAAACATGTACAATATATACAACAATATATACAAAAAATATAAGCATGTAAACTCACCTACACAACCACCCCTAAACACAGAGGGAAGGAGGGAGGTAATTGGACTGCAGCAATGGAATCCTCGAACATCTACATTTATGGTAGGTACAAAACTGTACTATGTTCTTCGTCTTCCATTGCTGCAGTCCTGACTATGGTAGAATCCCAAAGCAGAGGAAAGGGAGGCTGGCAAATTATAAGGAAGTAGGAGCTGATAACATGCCTTGCAAAACAGCAGTGGCAAAACCAGCCCTAGACTTAGAGTAGATAGGAAGATGATAATGCTTAGAGAAAGTATGCACTGAACTCCAAGTAGCTGCTTCCAAAATATCCTTAGTTGCCACCCCCCTTAGAAATGCTGTTGAAGTGGCAGTAGCCCTAGTGGAATGAGGCCTAATCCCAGCTGGAATCTCCTTGCCATGATGGGAATAACAAAATGCAATGCAAAAGCCAATCCACCTAGAAATAGTTTGTTTTGACACAGGCTTGCCCTGTGAACTCAAGGCAAAAGAAACAAACAATTGCTGAGACTGCCTAAAATCCTTAGTCCTGCTTAAATAATATCTCAATTGCCTGTGTACATCTAAAGTGTGCAAAATCTTTTCCCCTTTATTTTGGGGATCTGCATAAAAGTAGGCAAATGAATAGTTTGGTTTAAAGCCACACTAGAAACCACCTTAGGCATAAAGGAAGGATTAGTAATGATACCCTATCCTTATGGAAAATCAAAAGGCTCTACTGCCATAAGGGCCTGCAACTCAGACACCCTTCTTGCAGAAGTAATGGCCAACAGAAAAGCAGTCTTCCATGACAAGTATTTCAACTCAGCAGTAGCCGAGGCTCAAAAGGTTGTAGAGTAAGTTTTCCAACACAAAATTGAGATCCCAAGCAGGAGCAGGAGCTCACGTGGTCTTATATTCTTTGCCCCTCTAAGAAACTGCTTGAACAAAGGATGCGAAAACAAAGGTGGGTCACAATCATAATGAGCTGAAATTGCTGCAGCATGAATCTTAATGGAAGAGAAGGACAAACCTTTGTCCAATAACTCAGTAAGATATTGAAGAGCCACACTCAAATTAGGCTCAGAAATCTCCAAATTCTTTGCTGTACTCCAAAATAAAATCTCTTCCATTTGTCTGCATTACACCTTCCTTGTACTAGGTCTTCTAGCTTCCATAATCACATTTAAAACTTGCTGAGGAAGTTGAGACCTGCTGTGCTTCAAGAGAGAATATGCCAGGCTGTTAGATGAAGAGAGTGAAGCTTGACATTGAGCAGATGACCATCCTTCTGAGATAACAGATGAGGAATCAGAGGTAAAGGCCATGGAGGCTTCCTTACCAGACTCCGTAGTAGTGGATACCAGTGTTGCCGAGGCCAATCTGGAGCTATCAAAATCATCCTTGGCCTGTCTTGTCTGACCTTTAATAATACCTTTGGAAGAAGAGGCAGAGGTGGAAAGGCATAGACATGAAGGTTTTTCCAACTGAAAGACAGAGCATCCACTTTCCAAGCTGTGTGATGAAACCCCTTTGTGCAATACTTTGGCAGCTGGTGGTTTAGTGGAGAAGCGAACAGATCTATGTCTGGAGTTCCCCATGACACTGTCAATTTCTGAAATACATGAAGATCCAGTTTCCACTGTGGGGATCCATGATTTGTCTGCTTAACACATCTGCTAGGGAGTTCTGTGCTCCTGGCAGAAACCTTGCCTGAAGAGTTAGTTGCAGGCTTAACGAGTCTCCCATAAAATCATTGCTTGCCTGCATAGAGGATAAGAATGTGTTCCTCCTTGCTTGTTGATGTACCACATGACAGTTGTGTTGTCTGTTAGAATCAACACCTGCCCTGGAAGAAGTAACTCCTTGAAAGCCATCAATGCAAACTGGACTGCTAACATCTCCTTCATGTTGATATGTAGATGCTGTAGTCTGGCAGGCCACTTGTCTTGTATCCACTTTCCATTTAGATGAGCTCCCCAAGCAGTGTCCGAGGCATCTGTCGTTAAAATCTGACTTCGCCTCTGGCGGGTCACAGAGAGTCCCTTGTTTAGGTGACATTCCTGAGCCCACCACAAGAATTCCTTTTGAAGGCAAGGTATTATTTGAATGACAGTGTCCAAATCCTGGCAGTGCTGTGTCCATACATTTTGAGATACCATTGCAGCTTCCTCATATGCAGTTTGGCATTGGGAAGCACCAGAATACAAGATGCCATGAACCCTAATGCTTGAAGGACTGTCCTTGCAGTCAGCACGGACTGATGAGATAGTTGATGGAAGTAAAGTGACAGACTCTTTTGTTTGTCCGGGGTTAAAAGGCCATCTGGGCTGCTGTATTCAGTCTCACACCCAGAAAGCACATGTCTTGAGAGGGTACTAGACTGGACTTTATTTCGTTCACAGAATACCCCAGGCATCTTAGCACTGCTATGACATATTCCAGATGCTGTAGAAGGTCTTCCTTTTCTTGAGCCAGAATCAGGCAGTCGTCCAAGTAAGGATAGATTTGAATGCCTTGAAGCCTGAAGTAAGCTATCACTGGAGCCAGAACCTTTGTGAATACTCTGGGCGCAGTAGATAAGCCAAAGGGCAATGCAGAGAACTGATAATGAAAATCTCCAGTTCGAAAACGCAGATACTTTCTGCAACCTAGCCTTATAGGCACATGAAGGTAAGCTTCCTTGAGATCTAAAGTTACCATCCAGTGATCTTTGCCCAGCAGAGGTAACAGTTGTTGTAACGTCAACATCTTGAACTTGGGAATGTCCAGATAAGTGTTGAGGATAGATAAATCCAAAATTGGTCTCCACGTGTTCCCCTTCTTTGGTACTAGGAACAGGCGAGAATAAAATCCGAAGCCCCTTTCTGATACAGGGACTGGCTGAATGGCCCCTATCTGGAGTAACTGAGAAACTTGCTTGTGAGCCTCTTTTCTTTGTGGAGGAGGAACATCTGGCATGCCTTTGAAAGGGGCATTGTGTGGAAATAAAATCTGTAACCGTGATGAATGATATCCAGCACCCATCTGTCTTGAGTGATTAAATCCCAATTTTCTTTGAAAAGAGACAGTCTTCCTCCCAAAGGAGCTGCCAGACGAGAATCCACTGGCAGCTGAAAAGGCAGGTCATTGGGTCTGCTTACGAAAGGACTGACCCCTGCCCTCACCAGAAGTCTGAGCAGGTGAACTCTCTGATCTAGGCCTAAACGAACCTTGAGCCCTGCCCTACCACGCCTAGACCTACCCCTAGACTGGGAACCATAAGCAGGATATGTCCACCCCTTAGCAGGCCAATTTCTACTAAACTCGGAGGCTGCACCTGCAAAAATCTTTAACAGTCTGCATAGACTTAGCTTTGTCCTCCATTTTCTTTAAAACTGCTTCCACAGGCGGTCCAAACAACACATCAGACTGTAAAGGAGCATCCAAAATCCTGGTCTTAACATGCTCAGCTAAATTCTGATCCTTCAACCAGGCATGTCTGCGAAGAACAGAACTAGTAGCAGCCACCCTCGAGGAGGCCTGAACAGCATCAAAACCACACTGCAAAGAATGCTTACCCACTTGTTCAGACACATGAACCAAATCCAGCAATTCTTTACACTCAATACCTTCCGCCAAAGCATCCACCTTAGATTTCAATTGTGAAAGGAGATAATTCTGATATTTTAGCATATGAAACTGACAATTCAACGCCCTCATGGCTAGAGTGGAAGAAGTATATACTTTCTTACCCCACCTATCCAAAGCCCGTGCCTCTTTATCAGAGGGTACAGGATTTTTAACCACAGAAGCTTTAACACCTTTAGGCCCCTGAGAAACAGTTTCTGGGTCCGCCCTAGGACTCTTAAACAAATACTTATGAGCTTCGGGCACCCTATAATACCTATCAGGCTTAACAGGAGCAGGAGGCAAGGAGTCAGGGTTCAGGGAAGCCTCTGCAAAAACATCCTCCACCACATTCAACACAGGAGGAATAGCTAAGGGCCTATGCTGGGGTAAAACAAGAATTCCCTAAGCCTTTTCCTGGAATCAGAGTAATCCTGGCCTTCCCATTTAAAGTGCTCCCTCATGGAGTGAAGAGTCTCTGAAAATGAAAAATCCTCAGGAGGAGAAGCTGTAGGAGTGGAATCATCCACATCAGAATCAGAATAAGTAGGAAACTCTTGTAAGTCTTCCACAGAAGACTCTGAAGCCTGTGAACACTGTTCAAAACTATCAAACTCCTGTTCCACCCTAGGCCTCTTATCAGGCGGGGCATAGAACCTCTAATCAGAGTAATCAAATCTTCTGCCATTTTAAGCATATGTTTCTTAGGCACAGAGCCGAAATGCTAGGAGAAGCCCCACAGAAGCTGAACTTGGCCTACCTCTAAAAGAAGCTTTGGCAACAGAAGGAGAGGCCCTAACTACCTTGGGAAGAGAGGGAAGAACAGTTACCTGAGAAGCCCCTCAGCCTGGCCTACCTCCTGAGAGGGCACATCCTGTAACAGTAAAGTATCTGCCTGAGACTCCATAGAGACTCCTGGCAAAACCTCTGGCTCCCCTGAGCCTTCTAAAGAACCGACGTCCGGGACTGCGTCTTCCTCACCCCTAGGCTTCACTGTTTTGTCCTTGCGCTTCTTGGATGAAGCGGGCCGGAGCATCCGGCATATTATAATTGCAACGCTTCCCAAACACTAACCTAGCACAATCTAGCCTCCTCTTAATAGTGCGCTTGTTAAATCTAGCACAAGAGCGGCAACCAACAACGTCGTGCTCAGGCCCTAAACAAGGTATACACAATGTATGATAATCCCTATGCGGTATCTGCTTCCCACAAGAAATACAGTTATTCACTTTTTCTGACATCCGGTTAAATACTGAGGCAAGACAAAACCAAAATGTTCTAACGGGTTATTTAGCCAACTCTGTTTCGGTCTGAAACTCCGGTTTCGGAAAATCTCAGAACGCCAACCTGCACTCGCAAAATTGCTTCTGCATCGGACCATGCGGCAAAAAAGACTGAGGAAATGGCGTCGGTCATGCGCATTAGTACCCTGACGTACTGGCGCCAGTCAAGGGCCATGCCCAACGTCAGCCTTATACTCTGGTATTCGGGCCGACTGGGACGCGGACTATACCCAATAGTCAGGACTGCAGCAATGGAAGACGAAGAACATCCTTGCCTGACGATTGAGCTGTAAACTGAGAGCAGTCTCCCACAAAATCATTGCTTGCCTGCATAGAGGATAAGAATGTGTTCCCCCTTGCTTGTTGATGTACCACATGACAGTTGTGTTGTCTGTTAGAATCAACACCTGCCTTGGAAGAAGTAAATCCTTGAAAGCTATTAATGCAAACTGGACTGCTAACATCTCCTTCATGTTGATATGTAGATGTTGTAGTCTGGCAGGCCACTTGTCTTGTATCCACTTTCCATTTAGATGAGCTCCCCAAGCTATGTCTGAGGCATCTGTCGTCAAAATCTGACTCGCCTCTGGCCGGGTCACAGAGAGTCCCTTGTTTAGGTGACATTCCTGAGCCCACCACAAAAATTCCTTTTGAATGCAAGGTATTATTTGAATGACAGTGTCCAGATCCTGGCAGTGCTGTGTCCATACATTTTTGAGATACCATTGTAGCTTCCTCATATGCAGTTTGGCATTGGGAAGCACCAGAATACAAGATGCCATGAACCCTAAGGCTTGAAGGACTGTCCTTGCAGTCAGCCCGGACTGATGAGAAAGCTGATGGAAGTAAAGGGATAGACTCTTTTGTTTGTCCGGGGTTAAAAAGGCCATCTGGGATGCTGTATTCAGTCTCACACCCAGAAAGCACATGTCTTGAGAGGGTACTAGACTGGACTTTATTTCGTTCACAGAATACCCCAGGCATCTTGGCACTGCTATCACATATTCCAAATGATGAAGCTCTTCCCTTCCTTGAGCCAGAATCAGGCAGTCGTCCAAATAAGGATAGATCTGTATTCCTTTTAGCCTGAAGAAAGCTATCACTGGAGCCAGAACTTTCGTGAACACTCTGGGCGCAGTAGATAAGCCAAAAGGCAATGCAGAGAACTGATAGTGAGAAGTCCCAGCTCAGCAGATACTTCCTGCAACTTAGTCTGATAGGAACATGAAGGTAAGCCTCCTTGAGATCCAAAGTTACCATCCAATGATCTTTGCCCAGCAGAGGTAAAAGCTGCTGCAACGTCAACATTTTGAACTTGGGAATGTCCAGATAAGTGTTGAGGATAGACAAATCCAAAATTGGTCTCCACGTGTTCCCCTTCTTTGGGACTAGGAACAGGCGAGAATAAAATCCTAGGCCTCTTTCTGGCAAAGGAACCGGCTGTATGGCCCCTATTTGGAGTAGCAGTGAAATTTGCTTGTGAGCCTCTATTCTTTGTTGAGGAGGAATCTCTGGCATGCCTTTGAAAGGAGGCAAGGTATGGAAATAAAACCTGTAACCGTGATGTATGATATCCAGTACCCATTTGTCTTGGGTAATCAAACTCCAATTTTCTTTGAAAAGTGCCAACCTTCCTCCCAAAGGTGCTGCCAGGCGAGAAGGTTCTGGCAGCTGAAAAGGTAGGTCATTGGGTCTGTTTACGAAAGGACTGACCCCTGCCCTCACTTGAAGACCGTGCAGGAGAACTCCCTGTTCTGGGCCTGAAAGAGCCCTGACCTCTGCCCCTGCCACGTCTAGATCTACCCCTAGACTGGGAATCATAAGAAGGATACGTCCACCCTTTAGTAGGCCAATTTCTACTAAACTTTGGAGGCTGAACCTGCAAAAAATCTTTAACAGTCTGCATAGACTTAGCCTTATCTTCCATTTTCTTTAAAACTGCCTCAACAGGAGAACCAAACAAGACATCAGATTGCAAAGGGGCATCCAAAATCCTAGCTTTAACATGGTCGGATAAATTTTGATCCCTCAGCCAGGCATGCCTGCGAAGAACTGACCCAGTGGCAGCCACCCTAGACGAGGCCTGTACAGCATCAAAACCACATTGCAACGAATGCTTACCCACCTGCTCAGAAACATGCACTAAATCTTGTAACTCTTTACAGTCAATACCTTCCGCCAGGGCATCAACCTTAGATTTCAACTGAGAAAGGAGATAATTTTGATATTTCAACATGTGAAACTGGCAATTCAAAGCTCTCATGGCTAGAGTGGAAGAAGTATAAACTTTCTTTCCCCATCTATCCAAGGCCCTGGCCTCTTTATCTGCAGGAACCGGATTTTTGACAACAGAAGCCTTAACACCCTTAGGCCCGTCTGCCCTAGGACTCTTAAAAAGATACTTATGAGCTTCAGGCACCCTGTAATACCTATCCGGTTTAACAGGAGCAGGAGGCAAAGAATCAGGATTAAGAGAAGCCTCCGCAAACACATCTTCCACCACATTCAGAACAGGAGGAATAGCTAAAGGCCTATACTGGGGTAAAAACAAAAATTCCCTAAGCCTTTTCCTGGAATCAGAGAAATCCTGACCTTCCCATTTAAAATGCTCTCTCATGGAGTGAAGGGTCTCTGAAAAAGAAAAATCCTCAGGAGGAGAAGCAGAAGGAGTAGAATCATCCATATCAGAATCAGAATAATGAGAATACTCCTGCAAGTCTTCAGAAGACTCAGACACATCGAAGCCTGCTCATAATCCCCAACACAGGTTCCATCCTAGGCCTCTTATCAGGAGGGGGCATAGAGCCTCTAATTAAAGTAATTAAATCCTCTGCCATTTTGAGCATGTGCTTCTTGGGCACAGCACCTGAAGAACTGGGAGTGACACCCATCGAAGCTAAACTAGACCTGCCTCTAGGAGAAGCCTTAGAAGCAGAAAGAGAGGGCCTAGACCCCTTAGAAAGGGAGGGGAGTACATTAACTTGAGAAGCCCCTACAGCCTGCCCTGCCTCCTGGGAGGCCACATCCTGTAAAATCAAAGTCTCTCCCTGGGTCTCCAGAGAGGCCTCTGTCGGAACCACCGGTTCCACTGACACCTCTAAAGAACTGGCGTCCGGTTGGACTCCTCTCTAACCTAGGTTTAACTGCCTTGTCCTTGCGCTTCTTTGAGGAAGCGGCGGAGCATCCGACGGCATTTTGTAATTGCACCGCTTCCCAAAGACCAACCTTGCACAATCCAACCTCCGCTTTATAGTGCGTTTATTAAACCTAGCACAAAAGCGGCATCCAACAACGTCGTGCTCAGGTCCTAAACAAGGTATACACAAATTATGATAATCTCTATGCGGTATCTGTTTCCCACAAGAAATACAGTTATTCACTTCTGACATCCGGTAAACCACTGAGGCAAGAAAAAACCAAAATATTCCCCAACGGGGTACTTAACCAACTCTGACTTCGGTCTGAAACTCCGAATTCGAAAAATTTCAGAACGCCGAACGGCACTTGCAACACTGCTTCTCCATCGGACCATGCGGCAAAAAAGACTGAGGATATGACGTCGGTCATGCGCATTTGTACCCTGACGTTCTGATGTCAGTCAAATGCGCCCTGACCGACGTCAGCCTTATACTCTGATATTCGGGCCGAATGAGGGACAGCGGACTACCCAAGTGTTAGGACTGCAGCAATGTGAGATGAAGAACATCTAAGAGTAATACTACTCAACGCCAGAAATCTAAACCTCAAGATGCACGCACTCGAAACTCTCCTTAGCATGGAGAACATAGTTATTTGTGCAGTAACAGAAACCTGGTTCAGGGCTCCCGAGAGCACCCCAGCACTACCAGGTTATACCTCATACCATGCTTTTCGGCCCCAAAACTTGGACCGAACCACAAAAGGAGGGGGAGTATCGATATTCATCAAAGATACCCACACCTCCAGGTTGGTGGCAAAGCACGAAGCATCACAGACTATCCATGTGCAACTTACAGTGGGTAAAACTGCCTTCCAGTTTATAGCCTGCTACATACCACCCTCCCAAACCCATGAACCCCACTCGGCCTTCCTGAGAACACTGGAAAATATGAAGGTCTCTCCAAACACCATTATACTGGGCGACTTCAACTACCCAAACATAGACTGGGAGCATTACTCTAGCTCCAACACCCTAGCCCAAAGGTTCCTAGAATTTATATACTCAAATGCTATGGAACAACTTGTTACCACTCCCACAAGAGGGGAAAACATACTGGACCTGATCACCAACATGGGGACTCTATGCTCCAGACCAGAAGTGTATCCCTCACTGGTAAGATCAGACCATAAACTAATCTCACTGGATATTCACATCCTGACCCCACCCCCTGCCCAGAAAACCACAGTGAAAACCTTATCTAAAGCAAATTTCACACTCCTCAAAACAGAGGTGGAATCCTTCAAAGCCCGCGGGCCTGTGGAAAATACGGCCCAGACCGCAGAATCCTTTATAAACGCATTCTATGAACACCTTCAGGAATGCATGGATCATGCAATCCCAAATAAAACGAAGACCCAATCCTCCAAAGGCAGACGTCCTGTCTGGTGGACCCCAGCCATAAACAAACTATACAATAGAAGGAGGAAGCTACTAAATGATAGAGCAAAATCCCAAAAAGGGAAGGCATCACTGATCAGTATTAGCAAAAAACTACGGGCACTCATAAAATTGTCTAAGGCCAGCTTGAGAGAAAAATTGCACAGGACACTAAGGATAATCACAAGGCTTTCTTTAGTTATGTTAGGAACCTGGGTGGTAATTCCCAGATATGCTCAGAATTAGTCCAAAATGACAAAAATACACGAACCCACAGACATTGCCAACATCCAAGCTGACAGGTTCAGCAAACTTCTCCCACCAAAGGGCAAATATCTATCCCAGCAGAGTGCTGCCCCTGACATCTCAGATGCTTAGGTAAGAGCCCTCTCCAAAGCAAAAACACAGCATCAATGGGACCAGGCGGTGTCCCGGGCTCGTACATGAACTCCAAGAAGAGCTAAACCCAAACATAAAACTACTGTTCAATCTCAGCCTTACTAGAGGATATGTGCCCAAAGAGTGGCATACAGCAACAGTGGTCCCTCTCCATAAAGGTGGTGCCTCAACGGATCCTGGAAACTATCGCCCATAAGCCTGACTAGCTTGGTCTGCAAAGCTATGGAAAGGATCATCATGGACCTCATAAATAAAGATATTGGGGACCTACAGACACTGGATCCTACCCAGTTTGGCTTTGTTAAGGGCACATCCTGCCTCTTAAACCTGGTTGATTTCTTTGAAACAGTCACCAAGGCCATTGTGAGGGAAGGTGGTCCACACAGCCTACCTGGACCTCGCAAAAAGCCTTCGATACAATACCCCACTCGGGCATTATAGATAAGCTCACCAGCTTAAATATAAACCCCTATGTCACTAGATGGATTGCAAACTGGCTCAAGGACAGAACCCACATGGTTAGAATTGCTGGAGCCACGTCAGACTCAAACCAGTTACAAGTGGTGTCCCACAAGGCTCAGTCCTGGGAACTCTCTTGTTGGTATATATTTCGGAGGTACAGGCCAACACGGAAGGACTGTGGCTGATCAAGTTCGCAGATGACTGCAAACTGGCCATAATCGACTTTCCAGCCGACACAAGCATCCTCCAAAGGGCCTCATAGAAACAGACAACTGGTGCCAGAGCCATGGCCTCAAGCTAAATGCCAAAAAGTGTATAGTCATCCCCTTTGGCAAAAACAAAGTGCCCACAAATTACCACATAGGTGGTAATCCATTAAGTACAGAAGAAGTAATTAGGGACCTGGGGACCCAAGTTGATAGCAATCTCTCATTTGACAACCACATGGCCAAAGTGGTTAGAAAAACATTTTATATAGCCCACCTAATCATGAAGGGATTCACATCTAGATCAGGGGAGGTCATCGTGCCTCTTTACTCATCCCTCATCAGGCCCATAATTGAGTACAATGCCCCTTTCGGGATGTACCTTACCAGACACCTGCAGCAACTGGAAAGACCCCAAAATTACCTCACCAAGAGGATCAAGGGCTCAAATAGATGTCATATGCTGCCTGGTTAAAGAAACGCCAGCTCTACTCAGTGGCATACCGCCTGTTCAGAGGCGATTTGTGCCTGACGTATAAAGCCATGTTCAACCCGGAATTAATGGACATGCTGCACCTCAGAAAATCCAAATCCCATCGAGCTACGCGCTCGAGAGACTTGAACCTCAGCACTGAAATAAATAGGACATGCTGGAGGGACAGATTCATAACCCAGAGGCTCCCTTCACTCTGGAATAAAATCCCAGTCCAGGTTAGGCAGAGTCCCTCATTGACTCTCTTCAAGAGGAATCTTGATGAGTGGATGGGAGATCGTAGGTTTACCCCGGGTATCACTTCTGTGTCACTGTTGGACAGAGGCACAGTATACTAAACTCGAAAAAGGGCATAGCAAAATAAATTTAAAATGGGTGGCGAAAGCCAAACACATTCTGTCTAGGCTTATACATGCCCTAGGGCAGATAGCCTAGTATGAACCTATGTAGTATCTGTCTGGCTTAGCAGGTGCAGGGGTGAGACAGTCAGGTGACAGGCTGGACTCTGTGAATACATCGTCCACAATGTCTAGCACAGGTGGAATAGCTAGGGGTCTGTGCTGGGGAAGAAGCAGAAAATCTCTGAGCCTTTTCTTAGATTCAGAATAATCTTGGCTCTCCCAGTGGAAATGTTCTCTCATGGTGTGTAAGGTTTCCCCAAAATAATAATCCTCAGGAGGAGAGGCTGAAGGAATGGATTCGTTAGCATCAGAATCCTCATAGGGGAGCATGGAGTAATGTTGTTCAGAAGAGGAATCAGAAGAAATGGAAACCTGATCAGAAGAATCATACTCTGTCCCTTGCCTAGGCCTCTTATCAGGAGGGGGATGGGTACCCCTGATCAAAGTAATTAGGTCTTCGGCCATTTTGAGCATTTGTTTCTTAGGCATGGTGGTCTGAATAGGAGAATGCTGTACTTGTTTCTTTGTCTTTAATGATGCTTTAGTCTTTGTAGCTGAGGATGGCTTAATGTATAGCTGTGTAGGTCTGAAAACACCCTCAGAAGCAGATGTCTGCTCAGCGGCTCCGGACTCATCTGAGGGATTGATTTCAGAGGATCCAATACCTTGAGTATCCAGAGGCGCAGTTGGCTCCACGTGGCTCTGAGGTAGCGGGTGCCAGGGGTTGCGAAAGCGCCTCACTGAGAACCGGCGAATGGCCTAGAAGAGGCTTCGTCTGTTTTGGACCTCGCATGCCTATCCTTTTCCTTGTCCTTGCGTTTTTTGTAAACTGCGGTCGTCGGCTGATCCGACGGCATTATATAGTTAAATCTTCAGCCAAAGAAATGGAAAGCAAAATCAAACAGATGCTTGATAGTGCGTTGGTTAAATCTAGCACAAAACCAACAACTAGCAACGTTGTGATCAGGGCCTAGGCAAGGAATACAGTAAGAGTGAAAATCCTTGAGGTATTTGCTTTCCACAAGAAATATAATTAACTTTTTCTGACATCGGTCTGGAGCAAGAAAAAAGTTTCCCCAACGGGGTACTTGGCTTTAATGAAGACTTCGGATCTGAAATTCTGATCTGAAAATCTCAGGAGTCGGCTGACCGGCACTTGCGAACTGCTTATGCTTCGGGCACTGCGCGGCAAGAAAGACTGAGGAAAATGGTGTCTGCTGCTTCTTTTATACCCCTGGTGCACCGTCAGGGAAGAGGAGACAGCAACAGATGCCGGATCTAGACTTTGGAATCGGGCCGACTACGGGTAGCATGCCAGCAGGATAACCCAACAGTAATGACTGCAACACTGAAACATGATGAACATCCAGAGGGACAGCAGAAGGGGAGGGGGATTCTACTTGAAGGAGCTCAAAGTACCTCTTTTGGTTGTCAATCATTTGTGAGGTATCCCATTTGAAATGGTCTTTCATCTTGGTGATGGTCTCACCAAAGGTAATATCCTCAGGGGGAGAATCCCCTTCAACAGATTCCTCATCCAGAGAATACTACTACTGGGGAGGTGTATGACAGAGTCCTCAGAGGATGAAAAGAAACATGTTCTTCCTCCCTAACCTGGGAAGGGAGGAGGCTGAGGCAGGCCTAGGGCTAAGTAAAGGTAGAGTAGTGGAGGTTGAGGCTGAAGGCCTAAGGGTCATAAAGGCCTGCATGAGGCAAGAAGTGAAGAACTGCCAATCAGGTAGGCCTTCTGCAATGGAGGAGGTATGCTTGGTTTTCAGCTTCTTTTTAGCCGGGGTGGAAGTTGGAACCGGCCTGGCATCAGGTTTAGAAGCAACCGTTTCAGAAGTCTGGATCCCAGTCAGAGGTACCACAGATTCTGGTTCCCCCTCAACATTGACGGTAGTCGGTGTCTGGGTAGGCTCAGAGGAAGTGCCAGTTGTCGGCTGAGCAACGGCTTCCCTAAAGGTAGTCATTGAAGTCGACGGATCTGCTGAGCACCCCTAAGCTCCTACATCGGCTGTTAGCGGGACATCCAGTAATGAAGCGGCAGGAGAAGGCCTAGGAAGCTTGGGCTTCTTACGCAGTGGTTCGGGCGCGGCCTCTGAGGGGGATCCATTCTTCGGGATAATCGCTTAAGGCACTGATTTTCTAGGCAGAGGTTTAATGTGGCCAGATGGCAGCGTAGGGTCTTCAGCACAAACAATTGACAAATGGAGCAGGTGGAATGGTCATGCTCCCGGCCTAAGCAAAAAACACATCATGGGCATCTTTATGGGGTATCTGGCATCTGCATTGGCATTTACCCTTTTTACCTGACATCAGCTAAAAATTGCTGCAACACCCAAGCCTAAGCAATAACAATTGGATATGTAAAGAAAAACTAAAACCCAACGGGTTACTTACCTTTTTAATGCGATGTCTGAGGAGGAGCAATCAAACGATGCATCAGTCTGCGGCTGAAAAGTTCTGAGGATTGTGCTTGCAGCCATCACATTTCAGGCCCCTGGTTTACGGCCTTACTTCTGACGTCCCACTCACACTGCAAAAGCCAAGCTGAAGCTTTTGTACAGGAGCAGACGTACGAGTCACCTGAGGGCAGGAAATCCCTCAACTAGAATAATGCAACATAGGAACAGGACGACATATAACAAACACAGACCATCAACTTCTGCACCACAGCTCTCGCCAAATTTTACTCCGCATTGTCCCAGTTACTGACTAGGTAAAGGAAGGCCTGCTTTAATTGTCCTTTTTATAGTTAGGCCTTTTAAATCTCTTCTTTTCATTTCTTGTGCAAGGCTGAGCGGCTGAAGTTTTTGTATTTAGTATCAGATCATTAAAATAACATTTTCAGCTTTAACAATTATAAACTGATAGCATTGCTTATTGTGCTGACTAATTTTTTCTGCACGAAATAAACATTTGCTGCTAATAAACTCTTGCAAGTCTGTAAGCAAACTGATAACCTCAAGTGAAACTAAAGTAATAATGTAACACTATGCATTTCTGCAACTATATAAAATCAATTTTAACTGTTCAACTTTTTTACATTTACTCTTGGGACCCTCAGATTTCAACATTCTGTTCTGTGAGTGAAACTCCACCCACTATCTCACCAGAACAGTTTCTTTAGCTGACATTATTTAACTTTTCGGTACTACTGAATGCTACAAGAATTTATCATTACTGTCTACAGTTTTCTTGGATATTTTTTTTTAAATTTCTTCACCATATTGTATTGTGGCATACAGCACTGTCTTTAATTCAGCTTGCTAAACTGGCTGTAATCTGATCTGTTGTGTTTGGTAAACTGCAATTTCTGTATGAAATATATACAGTCCTAAACTGATTACATAATGTACTCTTTATGCACAGGATCTGAATGGTCACTTTTACAATATAGCACTGACTTTAAATTTTAGGATCTGTAAACTAGCAAAACAAGAAGTTATGTACTCACCATAACATTCGATTTATGTAGTCCATCTCGTCTCACATTCTTACCAGTGGGTTCGGAGCCGAACCTCGGCTCCAACTCTGCCATACTCTAGCTCCAAGTCTTCAATTGGCTCATGGCTAAGAGGTATCCCATGCTGCACTGCTCCCTTTCCCCAGATCTTGTTTGCTGCAAGCTCAGGCAATCACACCCCACACACAGAACACAGAGGAGAATCAGCCCAACAACTAAAGGAGTACTGAAACCAAAACTAACCTCTAGGCCCTCCATGAGGGGGAAGGCGGGAGGGTAAGTAAGAATGTGAGGCGAGATGGACTACATACATCGAACGTTATGGTGAGTACATAACTTCTTGATGTTATGTAATCCAATCTTGCCTACATTCTTACCCGTGGGACAGCGTCCCCAGCACCTGAACCTTGGGCGGCTCAGTGGAAAATATTCCTGAGCACTGTGGAATCAAAGGAAGATCTGCCTCTGGATATCAAATCCAATTTGTAGTGACTGATAAAGGTGTGAGGAGATGCCCATGTAGCCGCAGCACAAATATTATCCATAGACATCCTGGCCTGAAATGCCGTAGAGGTAGACATCGATCGTGTAGAATGAGCCTTCACCTTAAAAGGAAATTCCTTACCGCTTGAGGTATAAATGAAGGAAATACAACTAGAGATCCATCTGGATAAGATTACTTTAGAGACAGGAGACCCAAGTCTATTGTCTGAAAATGAGACAAATAGCTGATCTGATTTCTTAAGATCCTTTGTTCTATGTAAATAGAAACGCAATTGTCTATGAACATCTAGCTGGTGGAATTTGAATTCTGCCTTATTAGAAAATTCTGGGAAAAACACAGGCAGCTCAAGAGACTGGTTAAGGTTAATAACTGAAGCAACCTTTGGCATAAAGGAAGGATTTGGTCGGAGGGAAACCCTATCCTTGTGAAATACCAAGTAAGGAGGTCTAACTGACAAAGCTTGGAGCTCAGAGACTCGCCTAGCTGAAGTGATGGCTACCAAAAAGATAGTCTTCCATGACAAATATTTCAAGTCACAAGTAGCTTCAGGCTCAAAGGGAGACGAAGTGAGACAATGTAGCATAAAACTGAGGTCCCATGGCATTACGGGATCAAAGACTGGGGGCCGAAGCATCATAGTGTCCTTTAAAAATGCCTTACAAAGTCTATGCGCCATTAGACTGGGATCATTAGCGTCATGAAAGGTGGAGATAGCCGCTAACTGAACTTTAATGGTTGCGGCAGCTGACCCCTGACTGAAAAGCATGGAGAGAAATTCCAGAACTGATTAAATTGGTGCAGTGTAAGGGTCAATCTGCCTTTCATGAGCCCAGATGGAGAATCTTTTCCATTTACTGGAATAAATCTTCCTAGTCAAAGGCTTATGGGAAGAAGACATAATATGAACTACTTCCAGAGGAAAATGATGAAGCCTGACTAGTGATGGAACTGGAGTAGCCAAGCTGTCAACCGGAGGGTCTGAAGAGAGGGATGCAACTGCCCTGACATATGAGTCAATAGGTCTGGCTGTAGGTCCAGAATCCAAGGGTCGTCCGTGAGATAGGGATGGAGAAAGGGGAACCAAATTTGACGAGGCCAGTGTGGAGCAATCAGAATCATTCTGCTTCCCAAGAATTGTGCTTTCTGAATAACCTTTGCTATCAGAGGAACAGGTGGGAAGGCATAAAGTAGACCAGAGGGCCAATCGTGAACTAGAGCGTCCCTGGGTGTCTCCCCCTTGAGGGGGGATGAGGGTGAAGTAGCTGGCTGCACTTGGTATTGAGGGGACTGGCAAATAGATCGCAGCAAGGCTGACCCCATCTGCAGAAAATCTGCTCCGCAACCTGCTTGTTCAGGGACCACTTGTGAGGCATCAGAATAGCTCTGCTGAACCTGTCGGCAATCACGCTGGACTTCCCCGGAATGTGTGCTGCCACAAGAAAGTGTTGGGAAGACGCTGCCCACTGCCACACTCAAATAACCTCTCTGCAAAGGGGATATGACTTTGTTCCCCCCTGTTTGTTCAGATACCATACCACCGACATGTTGTCCGAGTGGACTGCAATCGTCCTGAGAGGAAGAAAGCTCTGGAGTGCTTGCAACGCTAAGAGCACTGCTCTCATCTCCAAGACATTGATATGCAAATGTATCTCGTGCTCTTGCCACGTGCCTTGGACTGTCCTGCCTAGATAATGCCCCCCCCCCCAATCCGGGAGACATCCGTGGTCACCGTGGCAACTGGAGGAGGTGGAACAAAGGGCTTTCCCCACATTGAGATTGCTGGTCTGAAGCCACCAGCATAGATCCTGCTTGCACTTGTCTGTAATCATAATAAGATGGGAAAAGTGGAAGGTGTTGTAGGGACCACTGAGCAAAGAGCAGCCACTGAAGGAGCCTCATGTGTAGTCTTGCAAGAGGGACTAGTATAATTGTGGCAGCCATTGCCCCTAACAATTTGAGAACCATTTTTGCCTTTACCTTTTTCAGTGGAAGCAACGCATAGACCTGTTGTTGCAAAACCTGAATTCTTTCTTGTGGTAAGAAAGCCCTCATGAGCACGGTGTCTAACTTCGCCTATAAAGGTGACACGCTGCAAGGGCAACAAGGCAGACTTTTTCCAGTTTAGTGTGATACCCAATCCTTGACACAGCGCAATGGTGGCGTCTCTGATCTGTAGTAGTAGATGCCTGGTGGTGGCAGACAGGAGCCAGTCGTCTAGATGCAGGAAACACTTGGAATCCCTGACATCTCAAGTGAGCTGTCACCATTGCCATACATTTGATGAACACCCTGGGGGCTGTGGTGAGACCAAAGAGCAGGGCTTGAAACTGAAAATGACTGGCTTCCAGCCGGAAGCGTAAATGACTTCTGGATGCCCTGTCCATCTTTATATGTTAGTAAGCATCCTTGCGGTCGATGGAGCACATCCATACTTCTTTCTCCAACAATGGGAGAAGAGACTTCAAAGTGACCATTCGGAACTTGGACTTTTTTTTACATGGAGGTTCAAATGGCTGAGATCCAAGATAGGTCTCAGGTCCCCTTGTTCTTTTCGGCACCAAAAAGAATCTTAAGTCCCTAATCCGAGCTTGTCTGAGAGGACATGCTGGATGGCTCCTTTTGCTAGCAGCTTTTGAACTTCTGAAGCTGCGGAATCCCTTTGACTGGGTGGAGCATCTGGGATTATCTTGGTTGGCGGGGGATGAGAAGAGAAGGGAATATGATATCCTCTAGAAATTATCTTTAATACCCACTAGTCCTGGGTGATGCCTTGCCAGGCTTCTGGGTATAGTGAAATGCGACCCCCGACTAGCTCCAGAGAAGGGCAGTAGGGCCTCCCATCAGGAGCGCTGGTAGGAGGAACCGCAAAAGAAATGGTGGTTCCCCTGGTTACGCGGGCCTCTTATGCCTCTAGGGCGGAGTCTACCTGAGTTACCACCCCCTCCCCTGCCTCTGGAGGGGGAATCATTTTGTGCGTCTTGAAAAAAACCTCTGCGGCTTTCTGAACCACATTTTCCCACCCTTCTGGCCCCTTGGGATAAGGTCTAGAAGGCATGGAAAAACTGCCTCTTACGGCAGACAGGGTTTTTCCTTCCTGCTCACACCTAGTGAGTATCCTTCACCTTGGTTCCGAACGATGACCCATCAAATGGGGCGTTAGTGAACGCAGACTTGAAGGTCTCTGCAAAATTTCACAGGTGCATCCATGAGTGCCTCCTAAGAGAGGCTCCTGAACTCGCTGCCCTACTCGCTCTGTCGGCTGCATAACAGATCAGCCTCATGGAGGAGTTAGTAATGGAATTTAGGGTAGACATCTGGGCATTGACCTTTGTTAAGGGGATGGACGGTAGATGAAGTCTCAGCTAGTTCCTTCTTGGTGGCCGCTGCCACCACCATGGCATCTACTGGAACGCCCTTTGTGAGAAATTCCTTGTCAGTGGGGGCAGACAGAAACTTGTTGGGTCTCCTGGGGACTGGTTCCACAGTGTCAGGGGTTTCCCACACCCTTCAACAAACATCCAAGAGTTCATCGAACGGGGGAGAAACCCAAGAGGTGGAGGGTTGAGACCCAAAGGCCTTCAGGAATGACTCCTCCTCAGAGGGAGATTTGGAGGGCCAGTCGCCTCTCTGCTTCAAGATCTCCAGGATATCTGTGAAAGAGATACCTTCAGGGGACAACTTGGGGGACCCCCCTCTGACTCCTCAAGGTCGGTGTCTGAAGTGATAGACTCATCCTGGGAGTCTATGTGCTTCCTCTTGCACACTTTTTCTTGGGGAGGGGGGGCTCCTCAGGCAAACACTCTGGGGAGACCTCAAAGTTGGGGACCACTCATGGATGTATCCTGAGGCCTTGGGTCTCTGCTGTCCAAGGACAGAGGGTGATAAACTGATACCGGTGCTGGAGGGGGTAGAGTGTCTGTGCCATCAGACGCAACTGAGGACCTGGCCAGCACACTCCGCATGACCTCAAAAGCTGATTCCCCCCGGCTCCGAAGAACAACCAACCATGGAAGCCCTCGGAGCTGAAGGGATAAGGTCCGAAGCAGAGGCAGGGCCCAAGCTCAACCGTGTCGAAACACCGAGTGGGAGGCTCTGGGCCAAAGATCGACCAGAGACCTCTCCCTTGGGTCCGACCGAGGAACTATGACCCCTGGACCCCGCCGACGGGGTCGGAGTGGAGATCGGAACAGAGATGCCAGGATGGGCTAATGGAGCCGACAAAGGTATCAGACGGAACCGACAATTCTGGCTCCGAAGGCCGAGAAAGGCTCTGAGGAGGAACATATGAGGATGGATGGGTGACAGGCTCCGGGGCCGACTGGGCTCGAGCCAAAAAACAATTTGACCAACACTGGTGACTGGAGCAGCCGCTGTACCACTTTATCCACATCATGAGAGGGAAAGAAGGTTGGATGATGTGCGGATAGATGATGTGCGGATAGTGAATCACGAAGTGCAGTGGATTAGCAAGGAGGAAGTAAGGATAGCTATGAAGACTATGAAGAATGGAAAGGCTGTTGGTCCAGATGACATACCTGTGGAAACATGGAGGTGTTTAGGTGAAAAGGCAGTGGAGTTTTTAACTAGATTGTTTAATGAAATCTTGGAAAGTGAGAGGATGCCTGAGGAATGGAGAAAGTGTTTTGGTACCGATTTTTAAGAATAAGGGTGATGTGCAGAGCTGTAGTAACTACAGAGGGATTAAATTATCAGTCACAGCATGAAGTTATGGGAAAGAGTAGTGGAAGCTAGGTTAAGAATGGACGTGATGATTAGTTAGCAGTATGGTTTCATGCCAGGAAAGAGCACTACAGATGCAATGTTTGCTCAGAGTGTTGATGGAGAAGTACAGAGAAGGTCAGAAGGAGTTGCATTGTGTCTTTGTGGACTTAGAGAAAGCATATGACAAAAGGTGCCTAGAGAGGTGTTGTGGTATTGTATGAGGAAGTCGAGAATGTCAGAATTATGTAAGAGTGGTACAGGATATGTACGAGGGTAGTATGACAGCAGTGAAATCTGCGGTGGGAGTGACGGATGAGTTTAAGGTGGAGGTGGGATTACATCAAGGATCAGCTCTGAGCCCTTTCTTAATTGCAATGGTGATGGACAGGTTGACAGACTAGATCAGACAGGAGTCCCCCTGGACTATGATGTTTGCAGATGACATTGTGATCTGTAGTGAGAGTAGGGAACAGGTGGAGGAGACCCTGGAGAGGTGGAGATATGCTCTAGAGAGAAGAGGAATGAAGGTCAGCAGGACTAAGACAGAATATGTGTGTGTGAATGAGAGGGAGGATAGAGGACTGGTGAGGATGCAGGGAGTAGAGGTGGCGAAGGTGGATGAGTTTAAATACTTGGGATCAACAGTTCAGAGTAATGGTGAGTGTAGAAGAGAGGTGAAGAAGAGAGTACAGGCAGGATGGAGTGGGTTGAGAAGAGTGTCAGGAGTGATTTGTAACAGACGAGTACCAGTAAGAGTGAAAGGGAAGGTCTACAATCTCTCTAGAGATTGTAGACCTTCTCTTTCACTCTTACTGGTACTAGTCTGTTAAATCACTCCTGACACTCTTCTACACCCACTCCATCCTATTCTCTAGAGCCATTTCACAGTGAACTGATCGAAGGAAGGACACTGAGGAAACTCGGAGCTATAATATATAACATTAAGTATCCTGTTTTTTGTTTATTTTGTTTTTTATTTCTTTATTTATAGCACTTTGTGTACTGTGTATTTTTCTAGCTAGTTTCACTGTGTGTGAGGTATTAACTGGAAATTGTCCACCGTTATTAAGCATCTGTTGGGTTGTTTCTTTCTGATAACTGGTTACAGTAAACTCTTTTTTTCTAGAGGTTCCTTTAGCTGTTTAAAACTTTCATTTAAAGGCTCACTGCTGCTTTTCAGCTGTGAAACATTTCTGCAGTTTGTTTCCCACCCTCCCTGCTGATATAGTGTTTTTATAGTTGGTGGCTTTGCAGTTGCCCGCCCCTAGTGTAAATTTGATCTAGGACCCTCCTCCCAGTCTAGTGTCATTACCTCATTCTACCCAGTACAGGGAGAACATTTGAGAAGGCCAATCAGCTTAGTTTCGGCTACTCCTTTCTCTCTTTCCACTAAAAAAAAAAAAAAAAAAAAAATTATCTGCTTTTACTGTATTTGTGTTTTTTCCTACTTTATTTTGCTTTTACGTCATCTTAAAAGTACTCAATTGTATTTATTACTGCTTGGTGTAACTTATTCTAAGCCTTTTAGTTTAAGCACTTGGGCTTCAGACCAGTTTTACATTAAGAAGGTTTGTGGCCTGCACTGTGGTGGCAGGACAGGTAGCTTACATCCTTCTAAGTTGGAAACTGCTGATTGAGGGCTCAGTGTCTGTTATTCTAAAAGTGTATTAGTTCTGGTTTAAGCACCAGGGCTTCAGGCCAGTTATTTTACATTAAGAAGGTTCATGGTCTGCACTCTTGTGGGAGAAGAGGCTGGACTCTGCCCTTCTGAGCTGGGAATTTCTGGTTAAAGGCTTATAGTGCCTGCATATTTAAACTATTTCTTATTGTAATTGGTACACCTTGTTTGCTGTAGCATAGACTAGATCCAGGCCTGCTGAATCTAGCTTTATTTGTATGCTTGTTGTTTGTTTGCTTGTTATTTCCCTGAAAAGCTAATTCCACCTAAACGCAGCTTTTCAGCTTCTGTGGATCCCTAGTGATATCTGCATTGCTTACTGTACTTATTTCCTTGTTTCACTTGAAAGAAAGTTACTGTTTGTCATTTTTGCATTTAAGTTACCTGGCACTTGCTCACTAAAGCAATTATATAAGTCAGCACTAAAAAATTAAAAGCACTACACCTCACAAACTCCCCTGGAGTACCTTGCTCCCCATTGGCCCTTTTTTTCAATTATAAAGGAATTCCCAATACTATTCTAGCATGTCCAAAGGTCAGTTGTCAATCTCCTCTCCAGTCCAGCTGGTGAATCTGGGAATCTTGAGGCAATGTTACAACTGCCTCATGTACACAGACAACCCTCTCCTCCTCCCAACAAATTCCAACACGTGAGAGATGCAACCATATAGCCAAACTGGAGGCTAAGCTCTCTCAACTCAGTACTGGCGTAACCAGTCAGGAGGACAAGGAAACCACACTCACTACAATTCCAGTCTCACATAGACCTACCACGACAGCAAACCAAACACAAATACACAAAACATACTTGGAGGCTCTAAATAAAAATCTGCCTAAGCAGCAGAGACCTCCAAAGCAGACACCCAAGCAACCGCTACCCCAAAACAAAACACGTGCAACACATAGCTCACAAAGCCAGTGTGCCGAACAGTCACAGCCCTTAAGGCTAAACAACACACCTGATACACTTGTAATAGGTGACTATCATCAGGCACACTGACGTCCCACTCACCAGGCTGAACAAGGAGAAGGTCACGGTGAGCTGCCTGTCGGGCGCTAGGATCCGCCACATAACACAAGCACTCCGGTCACTCCAAGGCAAGTACAAATATGACTCCGTCATTGTCCACGCTGGTGTGAATGACCTGAGACGTACCTCCCTGGACTACATGAAAAGAGACAGAGGAGCTCTCTGAGCATGTAGCCCAGGCAGGTATGACCCTGACCTTGAATAGCATCTTACCCTCACCAAGAATGATGCCACAGTATGAAGACAAGATTATCAATTTCAACAATTGGCTTAAATATTGGTGTCATTCAAAGGGGATCCAATGCCTGTCAGCCTGGGATGACATGCTCGACAAGCCACGATGCTTCGCTAGGGACGGCTTGCACCCGTCTCCCCTGGGCTTTCGCATATTGGCAAAGGCTCTTGCTACCCCCATAGTGCCTTTTTTAGGCAAGGCTCAAAAGACAAACCCACCTCCATAGGTATCACAAGGGATAAGAAACTAAGAGTAATGCTACTCAACGCCAGAAGTCTAAACCTCAAGATGCATGCACTCAAAACTCTCCTTAGCATGGAGAACATAGTTATTTGTGCAGTAACAGAAACCTGGTTCAGGGCTCCCGAGAGCACCCCAGCACTACCAGGTTATACCTCACCATGCTTTTCGGCCCCAAAACTTGGACCGAACCACAAAAGGAGGGGGAGTATCGATATTCATCAAAGATACCCACACCTCCAGGTTGGTGGGCAAAGCACGAAGCATCACAGACTATCCATGTGCAACTTAACAGTGGGTAGAACTGCCTTCCAGTTTATAGCCTGCTACAGACCACCCTCCCAAACCCAGGAACCCCACTCGGCCTTCCTGAGAACACTGGAAAATATGAAGGTCTCTCCAAACACCATTATATTGGGCGACTTCAACTACCCAAACATAGACTGGAAGCATTACTCTAGCTCCAACACCCTAGCCCAAAGGTTCCTAGAATTTATATACTCAAATGCTATGGAACAACTTGTTACCACTCCCACAAGAGGGGAAAACATACTGGACCTGATCACCAACATGGGGACTCTATGCTCCAGACCAGAAGTGTATCCCTCACTGGTAAGATCAGACCATAAACTAATCTCACTGGATATTCACATCTTGACCCCACCCCCTGCCCAGAAAACCACAGTGAAAAACTTCTCTAAAGCAAATTTCACACTCCTCAAAAAACAGAGGTGGAATCCTTCAAAGCCCCCGGGCCTGTGGAAAATACGGCCCAGAGCGCAGAATCCTTTATAAACGCATTCTATGAACACCTTCAGGAATGCATGGATCATGCGATCCCAAATAAAACGAAGACCCAATCCTCCAAAGGCAGACGTCCTGTCTGGTGGACCCCAGCCATGAACAAACTATACAATAGAAGGAGGAAGCTACTAAATGATAGAGCAAAATCCCAAAAAGGGAAGGCATCACTGATCAGTATTAGCAAAAAACTACGGGCACTCATAAAATTGTCTAAGGCCAGCTTCGAGAGAAAAATTGCACAGGACACTAAGGATAATCACAAGGCTTTCTTTAGTTATGTTAGGAACCTGGGTGGTAATTCCCAGATATGCTCAGAATTAGTCCAAAATGACAAAAAATACACCGGACCCATAGACATTGCCAACATCCAAGCAGACAGGTTCAGCGCAAACTTCTCCCCACCAAAAGGGCAAATATCTATCCCAGCAGAGTGCTGCCCCCCTGAAATCTCAGATGCTCAGGTAAGAGCCGCCCTCTCCAAAGCAAAAAACACAGCATCAATGGGACCAGTCGGTGTCCCGGGCTGCGTCCTACATGAACTCCAAGAAGAGCTAAACCCAAACATAAAACTACTGTTCAATCTCAGCTTTACTACAGGATATGTGCCCAAAGAGTGGCATACAGCAACAGTGGTCCCTCTCCATAAAGGTGGTGCCTCAACGGATCCTGGAAACTATCGCCCCATAAGCCTGACTAGCTTGGTCTGCAAAGCTATGGAAAGGATCATCATGGACCTCATAAATAAAGATATTGGGGACCTACAGACACTGGATCCTACCCAGTTCGGCTTTGTTAAGGGCACATCCTGCCTCTTAAACCTGGTTGATTTCTTTGAAACAGTCACCAAGGCCATTGGCGAGGGAAGGTGGTCCACACAGCCTACCTGGACCTCGTAAAAGCCTTCGATACAATACCCCACTCGGGCATTATAGATAAGCTCACCAGCTTAAATATAAACCCCTATGTCACTAGATGGATTGCAAACTGGCTCAAGGACAGAACCCACATGGTTAGAATTGCTGGAGCCACGTCAGACTCCAAACCAGTTACAAGTGGTGTCCCACAAGGCTCAGTCCTGGGACCTCTCTTGTTCGGTATATATTTCTCGGAGGTACAAGCCAACACGGAAGGACTGTGGCTGATCAAGTTCGCAGATGACTGCAAACTGGGCGCCATAATCGACTTTCCAGCAGACACAAGCATCCTCCAAAAGGGCCTCATAGAAACAGACAACTGGTGCCAGAGCCATGGCCTCAAGCTAAATGCCAAAAAGTGTATAGTCATCCCCTTTGGCAAAAACAAAGTGCCCACAAATTACCACATAGGTGGTAATCCATTAAGTACAGAAGAAGTAATTAGGGACCTGGGGACCCAAGTTGATAGCAATCTCTCATTTGACAACCACATGGCCAAAGTGGCTAGAAAAACATTTTATATAGCCCACCTAATCATGAAGGGATTCACATCTAGATCAGGGGAGGTCATCGTGCCTCTTTACTCATCCCTCATCAGGCCCATAATTGAGTACAATGCCCCTTTTGGGATGTACCTTACCAGACACATGCAGCAACTGGAAAGACCCCAAAAGTACCTCACCAAGAGGATCAAGGGCTCAAACAGATGCCATATGCTGCCCGGTTAAAGAAACGCCAGCTCTACTTAGTGGCATACCACCTGTTCAGAGGCGATCTGTGCCTGACGTATAAAGCCATGTTCAACCCGGAATTAATGGACATGCTGCACCTCAGAAAATCCAAATCCCATCGAGCTACGCGCTCGAGAGACTTGAACCTCAGCACTGAAATAAATAGGACATGCTGGAGGGACAGATTCATAACCCAGAGGCTCCCTTCACTCTGGAATAAAATCCCAGTCCAGGTTAGGCAGAGTCCCTCATTGACTCTCTTCAAGAGGAATCTTGATGAGTGGATGGGAAATCGTAGGTTTACCCCGGGTATCACTTCTGTGTCACTGTTAGACAGAGGCACAGTATACTAAACTCGAAAAAGGGCATAGCAAAATAAATTTAAAATGGGTGGCGAAAGCCAAGCACATTCTGGCTAGGCTTATAAATGCCCTAGGGCAGATAGCCTAGTATGAACCTATGTAGTATCTGTCTGGCTTAGCAGGTGCAGGGGTGAGACAGTCAGGTGACAGGCTGGACTCTGTGAATACATCGTCCACAATGTCTAGCACAGGTGGAATAGCTAGGGGTCTGTGCTGGGGAAGAAGCAGAAAATCCCTGAGCCTTTTCTTAGATTCAGAATAATCTTGGCTCTCCCAGTGGAAATGTTCTCTCATGGTGTGTAAGGTTTCCCCAAAATAATAATCCTCAGGAGGAGAGGCTGAAGGAATGGATTCTTCAGCATCAGAATCCTCATAGGGGAGCATGGAGTAATGTTGTTCAGAAGAGGAATCAGAAGAAATGGAAACCTGATCAGAAGAATCATACTCTGTCCCTTGCCTAGGCCTCTTATCAGGAGGGGGATGGGTACCCCTGATCAAAGTAATTAGGTCTTCGGCCATTTTGAGCATTTGTTTCTTAGGCATGGTGGTCTGAATAGGAGAATGCTGTACTTGTTTCTTTGTCTTTAATGATGCTTTAGTCTTTGTAGCCGAGGATGGCTTAATGTATAGCTGTGTAGGTCTGAAAACACCCTCAGAAGCAGATGTCTGCTCAGCGGCTCCGGACTGATCTGAGGGATTGATTTCAGAGGATCCAATACCTTGAGTATCCAGAGGCGCAGTTGGCTCCACGTGGCTCTGAGGTAGCGGGTGCCAGGGGTTGCGAAAGCACCTCACTGAGAACCGGCGAATGGCCTAGAAGAGGCTTCGTCGTCTGTTTTGGACCTCGCATGCCTATCCTTTTCCTTGTCCTTGCTATTTTGTAAACTGCGGTCGTCGGCTGATCCGACGGCATTATATAGTTAAATCTTCAGCCAAAGAAATGGAAAGCAAAATCAAACAGATGTTTGATAGTGCGTTGGTTAAATCTAGCACAAAACCAACAACTAGCAACGTTGTGATCAGGGCCTAGGCAAGGAATACAGTAAGAGTGAAAATCCTTGAGGTATTTGCTTTCCACAAGAAATATAATTAACTTTTTCTGACATCAGTCTGGAGCAAGAAAAAAGTTTCCCCAACGGGGTACTTAGCTTTATTGAAGACTTCGGATCTGAAATTCTGACCTGAAAATCTCAGGAGTCGGCTGACCGGCACTTGCGAACTGCTTATGCTTCGGGCACTGCGCGGCAAGAAAGACTGAGGAAAATGGTGTCTGCTGCTTCTTTTATACCCCTGGTGCACCGTCAGGGAAGAGGAGACAGCAACAGATGCCGGATCTAGACTTTGGAATCGGGCCGACTACGGGTAGCCTGCCAGCAGGATAACCCAACAGTAATGACTGCAACACTGAAACATGATGAACATCCAGGGGGACAGCAGAAGGGGAGGGGGATTCTACTTGAAGGAGCTCAAAGTACCTCTTTTGGTTGTCAATCATTTGTGAGGTATCCCATTTGAAATGGTCTTTCATCTTGGTGATGGTCTCACCAAAGGTAATATCCTCAGGGGGAGAATCCCCTTCAATAGATTCCTCATCAAGAGAATACTACTACTGGGGAGGTGTATGACAGAGCCCTCAGAGGATGAAAAGAAGAAACATGTTCTTCCTCCCTAACCTGAGAAGTCAAGGGGGAAGGGAGGAGGCTGAGGCAGGCCTAGGGCTAAGTAAAGGTAGAGTAGTGGAGGTTGAGGCTGAAGGCCTAAGGGTCATAAAGGCCTGCATGAGGCAAGAAGTTAAGAACTGCCAATCTGGTAGGCCTTCTGCAATGGAGGAGGTATGCTTGGTTTTCGGCTTCTTTTTAGCCGGGGTGGAAGTTGGAACCGGACTGGCATCAGGTTTAGAAGCAACCGTTTCTGAAGTCTGGATCCCAGTCAGAGGTACCACAGATTCTGGTTCCCCCTCAACATTGACGGTAGTCGGTGTCTGGGTAGGCTCAGAGGAAGTGCCAGTTGTCGGCTGAGCAACGGCTTCCCTAAAGGTAGTCACTGAAGTCGACGGATCTGCTGAGCATCCCTAAGCTCCTACAATCGGCAGTTAATGGGACATCCAGTAATGAAGCGGCAGGAGAAGGCCTAGGAAGCTTGGGCTTCTTACGCAGTGGTTTGGGCGCGGCCTCTGAGGGGGATCCATTCTTCGGGATAACCGCTTAAGGTACTGATTTTCTAGGCAGAGGTTTAATGTGGCCAGATGGCAGAGTAGGGTCTTCAGCACAAACAATTGACAAATGGAGCAGGTGGAATGGTCATGCTCCCAGCCTAAGCAAAAAACACATCATGGGCATCTTTATGGGGTATCTGGCATCCGCATTGGCATTTACCCTTTTTACCTGACATCAGCTAAAAATTGCTGCAACACCCAAGCCTAAGCAATAACAATTGGATATGTAAAGAAAAACAAAAACCCAACGGGTTACTTACCTTTTTAATGCGATGTCTGAGGAGGAGCAATCAAACGATGCATCAGTCTGCGGCTGAAAAGTTCTGAGGATTGTGCTCGCAGCCATCACATTTCAGGCCCCTGGTTTACGGCCTTACTTCTGACGTCCCACTCACACTGCAAAAGCAAAGCTGAAGCTTTTGTACAGGAGCCGACGTACGAGTCACCTGAGGGCAGGAAATCCCTCAACTAGAATAATGCAACATAGGAACAGGACGACATATTACAAACACAGACCATCAACTTCTGCACCACAGCTCTTGCCAAATTTTACTCCGCATTGTCCCAGTCACTGACGAGGTAAAGGAAGGCCTGCTTTAATTGTCCTTTTTATAGTTAGGCCTTTTAAATCTCTTCTTTTCATTTCTTGTGCAAGGCTGAGCGGCTGAAGTTTTTGTATTTAGTATCAGATCATTAAAATAACATTTTCAGCTTTAACAATTATAAACTGATAGCATTGCTTATTGTGCAAACTAATTTTTTCTACACGAAATAAACATTTGCTGCTAATAAACTCTTGCAAGTCTGTAAGCAAACTGATAACCTCAAGTGAAACTAAAGTAATAATGTAACACTATGCATTTCTGCAACTATATAAAATCAATTTTAACTGTTCAACTTTTTTACATTTACTCTTGTGACCCTCAGATTTCAACCTTCTGTTCTGTGAGTGAAACTCCACCCACTATCTCACCAGAACAGTTTCTTTAGCTGACATTATTCAACTTTTCGGTACTACTGAATGCTACAAGAATTTATCATTACTGTCTACAGTTTTCTTGGATATTTTTTTTTTAATTTCTTCACCATATTGTATTGTGGCATACAGCACTGTCTTTAATTCAGCTTGCTAAACTGGCTGTAATCTGATCTGTTGTGTTTGGTAAACTGCAATTTCTGTATGAAATATATACAGTCCTAAACTGATTACATAATGTACTCTTTATGCACAGGATCTGAATGGTCACTTTTACAATGTAGCACTGACTTTAAATTTTAGGATCTGTAAACTAGCAAAACAAGAAGTTATGTACTCACCATAACGTTCGATTTATGTAGTCCATCTCGTCTCACATTCTTACCAGTGGGTTCAGAGCCGAACCTCGGCTCCAACTCTGCCATACTCTAGCTCTAAGTCTTCAATTGGCTCATGGCTACGAGGTATCCCATGCTGCACTGCTCCCTTTCCCCAGATCTTGTTTGCTGCAAGCTCAGGCAATCACACCCCACACACAGAACACAGAGGAGAATCAGCCCAACAACTAAAGGAGTACTGAAACCAAAACTAACCTCTAGGCCCTCCAGGAGGGGGAAGGCGGGAGGGTAAGTAAGAATGTGAGGCGAGATGGACTACATACATCGAACGTTATGGTGAGTACATAACTTCTTGATGTTATGTAATCCAATCTTGCCTACATTCTTACCCGTGGGACAGCGTCCCCAGCACCTGAACCTTGGGCGGCTCAGTGGAAAATATTCCTGAGCACTGTGGAATCAAAGGAAGATCTGCCTCTGGATATCAAATCCAATTTGTAGTGACTGATAAAGGTGTGAGGAGATGCCCATGTAGCCGCAGCACAAATATTATCCATAGACATCCTGGCCTGAAATACCGTAGAGGTAGACATTGATCGTGTAGAATGAGCCTTCACCTTAAAAGGTACTTCCTTACCGCTTGAGGTATAAATGAAGGAAATACAACTAGAGATCCATCTGGATAAGGTTACTTTAGAGACAGGCGACCCAAGTCTATTGTCTGAAAATGAGACAAATAGCTGATCTGATTTCTTAAGATCCTTTGTTCTATGTAAATAGAAACACAATTGTCTATGAACATCTAGCTGGTGGAATTTGAATTCTGCCTTATTAGAAAATTCTGGGAAAAACACAGGCAGCTCAATAGACTGGTTAAGGTTAATAACTGAAGCAACCTTTGGCATAAAGGAAGGATTTGGTCGGAGGGAAACCCTATCCTTGTGAAATACCAAGTAAGGAGGTCTAACTGACAAAGCTTGGAGCTCAGAGACTCGCCTAGCTGAAGTGATGGCTACCAAAAAGATAGTCTTCCATGACAAATATTTCAAGTCACAAGTAGCTTCAGGCTCAAAGGGAGACGAAGTGAGACAATGTAGCATAAAACTGAGGTCCCATGGCATTACGGGATCAAAGACTGGGGGCCGAAGCATCATAGTGTCCTTTAAAAATGCCTTACAAAGTCTATGCGCCATTAGACTGGGTTCATTAGCGTCATGAAAGGTGGAGATAGCCGCTAACTGAACTTTAATGGTTGCGGCAGCTGACCCCTGACTGAAAAGCATGGAGAGAAATTCCAGAACTGATTAAATTGTGCAGTGTAAGGGTCAATCTGCCTTTCATGAGCCCAGATGGAGAATCTTTTCCATTTACTGGAATAAATCTTCCTAGTCAAAGGCTTATGGGAAGAAGACATAATATGAACTACTTCCAGAGGAAAATGATGAAGCCTGACTAGTGATGGAACTGGAGTAGCCAAGCTGTCAACCGGAGGGTTTGAAGAGAGGGATGCAACTGCCCTGACATATGAGTCAATAGGTTAGGTCTGGCTGTAGGTCCAGAATCCAGGGGTCGTCCGTGAGATAGGGATGGAGAAAGGGGAACCAAATTTGACGAGGCCAGTGTAGAGCAATCAGAATCATTCTGCTTCCCAAGAATTGTGCTTTCTGAATAACCTTTGCTATCAGAGGAACAGGTGGGAAGGCATAAAGTAGACCAGAGGGCCAATCGTGAACTAGAGCGTCCCTGGGTGTCTCCCCCTTGAGGGGGGATGAGGGTGAAGTAGCTGGCTGCACTTGGTATTGAGGGGACTGGCAAATAGATCGCAGCAAGGCTGACCCCATCTGCAGAAAATCTGCTCCGCAACCTGCTTGTTCAGGGACCACTTGTGAGGCATCAGAATAGCTCTGCTCAACCTGTCGGCAATCACGCTGGACTTCCCTGGAATGTGTGCTGCCACAAGAAAGTTTTGGGAAGACACTGCCCACTGCCACACTCGAATAACCTCTCTGCAAAGGGGATATGACTTTGTTCCCCCCTGTTTGTTCAGATACCATACCACCGACATGTTGTCCGAGTGGACTGCAATCGTCCTGAGAGGAAGAAAGCTCTGGAGTGCTTGCAACGCTAAGAGTAGTGCTCTCATCTCCAAGACATTGATATGCAAATGTATCTCGTGCTCTTGCCACGTGCCTTGGACTGTCCTGCCGAGATAATGCCCCCCCCCCAATCCGGGAGACATCCGTGGTCACCGTGGCAACTGGAGGAGGTGGAACAAAGGGCTTTCCCCACATTGAGATTGCTGGTCTGAAGCCACCAGCGTAGATCCTGCTTGCACTTGTCTGTAATCATAATAAGATGGGAAAAGTGGAAGGTGTTGTAGGGACCACTGAGCAAAGAGCAGCCACTGAAGGAGCCTCATGTGTAGTCTTGCAAGAGGGACTAGTATAATTGTGGCAGCCATTGCCCCTAACAATTTGAGAACCATTTTTGCCTTTACCTTTTTCAGTGGAAGCAACGCATAGACCTGTTGTTGCAAAACCTGAATTCTTTCTTGTGGTAAGAAAGCCCTCATGAGCACGGTGTCTAACTCGGCGCCTATAAAGGTGACACGCTGCAAGGGCAACAAGGCAGACTTTTTCCAGTTTAGTGTGATACCCAATCCTTGACACAGCGCAATGGTGGCGTCTCTGATCTGTAGTAGTAGATGCCTGGTGGTGGCAGACAGGAGCCAGTCGTCTAGGTACGGAAACACTTGGAATCCCTGACATCTCAAGTGAGCTGTCACCATTGCCATACATTTGATGAACACCCTGGGGGCTGTGGTGAGACCAAAGAGCAGGGCTTGAAACTGAAAATGACTGGCTTCCAGCCGGAAGCGTAAATTACTTCTGGATGCCCTGTCCATCTTTATATGTTAGTAAGCATCCTTGCGGTCGATGGAGCACATCCATACTTCTTTCCCCAACAATGGGAGAAGAGACTTTAAAGTGACCATTCAGAATTTGGACTTTTTTTTACATGGAGGTTCAAATGGCTGAGATCCAAGATAGGTCTCAGGTCCCCTGTTCTTTTCGGCACCAAAAAGAATCTTAAGTCCCTAATCCGAGCTTGTCTGAGAGGACATGCTGGATGGCTACTTTTGCTAGCAGCTTTTGAACTTCTGAAGCTGCGGAATCCCTTTGACTGGGTGGAGCATCTGGGATTATCTTGGTTGGCGGGGGATGAGAAGAGAAGGGCATATGATATCCTCTAGAAATTATCTTTAATACCCACTAGTCCTGGGTGATGCCTTGCCAGGCTTCTGGGTATAGTGAAATGCGACCCCCGACTAGCTCCAGAGAAGGGCAGTAGGGCCTCCCATCAGGAGCGCTGGTAGGAGGAACCGCAAAAGAAATGGTGGTTCCCCTGGTTACGCGGGCCTCTTATGCCTCTAGGGCGGAGTCTACCTGAGTTACCACCCCCCTCCCCTGCCTCTGGAGGGGGAATCACTTTGTGCGTCTTGAAAAAAACCTCTGCGGCTTTCTGAACCACATTTTCCCACCCTTCTGGCCCCTTGGGATAAGGTCTAGAAGGCATGGAAAAACTGCCTCTTACGGCAGACAGGGTTTTTCCTTCCTGCTCACACCTAGTGAGAGTATCCTTCACCTTGGTTCCGAACGATGACCCATCAAATGGGGCGTTAGTGAACGCAGACTTGAAGGTCTCTGCAAAATTTCACAGGTGCATCCAGGAGTGCCTCCTAAGAGAGGCTCCTGAACTCGCTGCCGTACTCGCTCTGTCGGCTGCATAAGAGATCAGCCTCATGGAGGAGTTAGTAATGGAATTTAGGGTAGACATCTGGGCATTGACCTTTGTTAAGGGGATGGACGGTAGATGAAGTCTCAGCTAGTTCCTTCTTGGTGGCCGCTGCCACCACCATGGCATCTACTGGAATGCCCTTTGTGAGAAATTCCTTGTCAGTGAGGGCGGACAGAAACTTGTTGGGTCTCCTGGGAACTGGTTCCACAGTGTCAGGGGTTTCCCACACCCTTCGACAAACATCCAAAAGTTCATCGAACGGGGGAGAAACCCAAGAGGTGGAGGGTTGAGACCCAAAGGCCTTCAGGAACGACTCCTCCTCAGAGGGAGATTTGGAGGGCCAGTCGCCTCTCTGCTTCAAGATCTCCAGGATATCTGTGAAAGAGATACCTTCAGAGGACAACTTGGGGGACCCCTCTGACTCCTCAAGGTCGGTGTCTGAAGTGATAGACTCATCCTGGGAGTCTATGTGCTTCCTCTTGCACACTTTTTCTTGGGGGGGGGGGGGGCTCCTCAGGCAAACACTCTGGGGAGACGTCAAAGTTAGGGACCACTCATGGATGTATCCTGAGGCCTTGGGTCTCTGCTGTCCAAGGACAGAGGGTGATAAACTGATACCGGTGCTGGAGGGGGGTAGAGTGTCTGTGCCATCAGACGCAACTGAGGACCTGGCCAGCACACTCCGCATGACCTCAAAAGCTGATTCCCCCCAGCTCCGAAGAACAACCAACCATGGAAGCCCTCGGAGCTGAAGGGATAAGGTCCGAAGCAGAGGCAGGGCCCAAGCTCAACTGTGTCGAAACACCGAGCGGGAGGCTCTGGGCCAAAGATCAACCAGAGACCTCTCCCTTGGGTCCGACCGAGGAACTATGACCCCTGGACCCCGCCGACGGGGTCGGAGTGGAGATCAGAACAGAGATGCCAGGATGGGCTAATGGAGCCGACATAAAGGTATCAGACGGAACCGACAATTCTGGCTCCGAAGGCCGAGAAAGGCTCTGAGGAGGAACATATGAGGATGGATGGGTGACAGGCTCCGGGGCCGACTGGGCTCGAGCCAAAAAACAATTTGACCAACACCGGTGACTGGAGCAGCCGCTGTACCACTTTATCCACATCATCGTCTGAGAGAGTCCTGGAGGACCTAGAGGACAAGGTCGGAGATCTGGACCTCCCTACAGGAGACTTATGAGAAGGAAAAACCGGTCTAGAAACTGGAGACCGGCTCCGAACAAGTATCTCCGTCACCGGCTCCGAGAGACTGGGAGCCGATGTTGACTTGGTCAATTTACCCACTTCCTTCGGCCCCGAAGTCAATGGAGCCGAGGAAGCTAAAGTACACTTGGCAACTTTCTCTGGTGGCTCTGATAAAACAGACTGAGCCGGAGAGCGTTTATTTGATTTAGACGGAGAGGACTAAGAACTGGAAGCCCTCTCCAAGTCTTCTTCGAAGGAGGGTTTTAGTAATCCCTTCAGAATCAATTTGTTCTTCCTCTCGAAGAACGCTTGGGCTAAAGTCGTGACAAAACACAGGATTCTTGGAGGTGGACAGCCCCCAAGCAATACACATGCACAGTGCCCCATCAGTAATAGACATTTTATATCCACACATTTTTTGAAGCCCGAAGGCTTGTGTTCTTTTGGAACCTTTGACATACTGGTATGACACTGCACCCAATATCATAAGAGTACCCCAACACCAACAGAAAAACATGGGAACTATGCCTCTAAATTAAACGGTCATGGAACAATAAACACCACAGGGAAGAAAGGACCTCTAACTTAAATGGCCCTAAAACAAAACAAGGGAGGACTAGGTCCTCCAAGTTAAACGGCCCAAGTCCAAAGGGATGGGGCAACACCGGAACAAGCACACACAGGGGAAACTGGGACACACACAACTAGAAGGGAGGACTAGGTCCTCTAACTGAAACAGGCCTAGCCCGTAAGAAAGGAAGAAACGCAAACAAGATACCAAGACAAAAAGCCAAACGGGCTACACAAACAGTTTTTTTTATCAAAAAACAGAGACTAGCTACGAAAATAGCTTTTGGATCAACAAACTACTAAAAAGTAGAAGAAAGTTATACTTAGCCATGGCTAAGAGCGAGACCATGTCTGAGCTGTACGAGCGGCAAATGAGATCTGGGGAAAGGGAGCAGTGCAGCATTGGATACCTCTTAGCCACGAGCCAATTGAAGACTTCGAGCTAGAGTATGGCCAAGTCGGAGCAGAGGCTCGGCTCTGAACCCACGGGTAAGAATGTAGGTGAGATTGGACTACATATCATTATTTTTTATCTCTAAGTTATTGTTTATGCATTGCAACACTAATACAAAGCTCTTAACTGACTGCTAAACAAAAAAAACAAAAAATTCATTTGCCAGATTTGTAACTGTAAACTCTTTACTCTGTGAATTAACTTTACTGCCATTTCTGATATAACCGTACAAGACAGATGTAAACGGTTAGCCTTTTTTTCTAACTGGCCACACCCAATATGTCTTTCTGAGCACTTCAGCTGTGTCAGCTGAACTGGAATTTACTTTATCTTTAACCCATAAATCTGCATGTTTCTGTTGTAACCAATTCTTGAAAAATCGGTACATTTGCACAAATTTCGTCATTGAAGTCTAAAACAGCATATAACTGTAATGACACATTCATATCTAGTACAGAGCTGTTACACTTTGAACTGTTAGCTGCAGTAATCATTGACCCTTTAAATCCTAACAAAACTGCTTTGGTGTCCTCTAATAAACACGTGCAACTGAAGTTGATTTGTCTGTAAACAATGAAATATTGTAATTTTTTTTAACCTTAAACAATGACAGATTATTGCTCAGGTTTGGTGCCGGACTGCTGCACCCTTTACAGATAGCTATGGAATGCATTTTTCCTTTACTTTGCGCTAAAACGGTAGCAATTTTACTTTGTGCTGAAGTCTGTTTTTCAGTTATACTGGCATTTACTTTACAAAATCTGCACTCTGATTTATATTACCCCCCCAGTGTAATATTTGCACCTGAAAATAAGAAACTAGGTTAAGTAATGTGAACTTGAGACATTGCCTGCATGTTATGTACGCTGACTGCGTTTACGTCTGTATGCTTAATACTGCAACTTAATTCTGTGGTTTGAATTACATGCGCTGAAGCATTTACGTTCAAGTCTGAAACTGTACTTGCTTGTAAGTTAATTCTTTTGGGTTTAGAAATATTTAACATTACTTTTTTTTTTCAATAATAAGTCTTTATTCTTTTCCAAATGTTAATACAATACTACAACATATGTACATTATATACATGAATGCTTCCAACAGTTACATAAAGTCATTATACATTCAGGCTTGTTGGCTGTTGGTGAAGCACCCTCCAAGAGGAAAAAACGCTGAGAGAAGAAGGGAGCCACTTTTGAGATTAAGTATTTTTTCTCTGTTTATTTGCTAAGTTTTTCTGCATAGCTGCCTAGCTTGAGCATTTTCTGGCTTGTTAAACTTGATTTCTGTATTAGTAGCTGTATTTAGAGCACAACCAAAAGCTGTTTGCTGAATTTCCTGTTTGCACTTAATTTTAAATCGTTTTTCTTAAAACTTGCATATTTTCTGTCCTTGACCTAGCACTCTTGTGTGGGGTCATTTACTGCACTGTTATAACTTGATATTACTTGTGAACCTCTGCTATCTCTGTAAAAAACAAAAACAAAAAAAATCTTGCTTTTTCCCACTTTTCTAAGAGTTAAAAAAGTTCAGTTACAGGCTTGCTGTTCCTGAACTGTTTGAAAGTTTCTGCGAGGCCATTTATGCTTGGGCTGAAGGAGGGTCTCTCTGTTCGTCAGTGGCAGTGACTAACATTGGGCAGCTTCCCTGCCCCGGAGAGGTGGTTACTGACTTGAAACTGTAGTTTTATTGGCCACTAGGGGTCATTTCCATAACTCCTTCATCTTCCTCTCTTAAAACCTAGTTGCCTCGTGGTTATGCGTCTTTTCAGGCTTGTTGGCTGTTGGTAAAGCACCCTCCAAGAGGAAAAAATGCTGAGAGAAGAAGGGAGCCACTTTTGAGATTTTAAGTATTTTTTCTCTGTTTATTTGCTAAGTTTTTCTGCATAGCTGCCTAGCTTGAGCATTTTCTGGCTTGTTAAACTTGATTTCTGTATTAGTAGCTGTATTTAGAGCACAACCAAAAGCTGTTTGCTGAATTTCCTGTTTGCACTTAATTTTAAATCGTAGTTGTCTTAAAACTCGCATATTTTCTGTCCTTGACCTAGCACTCTTGTGTGGGGTCATTTACTGCACTGTTATAACTTGATATTACTTGTGAACCTCTGCTATCTCTGTAAAAACAAAACAAAAAAAAAATCTTGCTTTTTCCCACTTTTCTGAGAGTTAAAAGTTCAGTTACAGGCTTGCTGTTCCTGAACTGTTTGAAAGTTTCTGTGAGGCCATTTTGCTTGGGCTGAAGGAGGGTCTCTGTGTTTATCAGTGGCGGTGACTATCATTGAGCAGCATCCCTGCCAGCCGGAGAGGTGGTTACTGACTTGAAACTGTAGTTTTATTGGCCACTAGGGGGCATTTCCATAACTGCTTCATTTGTCCTCAGAGGAGTGGTTTAGGGCAGTGACTTGTGGTTTGTTGGCCAATTTGGGTCATTTCCTGTCTTTTCCAGCCCCTGCTATAAAGCACGCTTTAGCGATTTAGCCGATTTAGCGGAGTTGCTACCGTTGCACACTAGGGCAGCAGCGGTTAAGCAGGTTTAAACTATTGGGCTACCTAAAGTCCACTCTTCAAATTTTCCTTAAAACTACCTTCCTCGAACTATACTACTGATCTAATCAGCGTATCCTATAATTAAAAGATCATCTCTACTTGACTCCAAGTAGACTATTCTCTATCTGTTAAGCGTAGCACTTGCTCCTACAGTACTTATTACCTTGATACGGCACTCTTGTCATAGATAGTACCCCAAAAGGCAACCCCCATTTCTCGGTCACCCGTCCCCGGAATCTTTTTAAAGTTTTTTGTCTATTCCTTCTAGCATGTCGAGGATCAGTTGCTAGTGTCCTCTCCTGCTCAGCTGGTGAACCTGGGAATATTGAGGCAATGTTACAATTGCCTCATGTACCTGAACAACCCTCTCCTCCTCCCACAAAACACAAATACATGCGAGAGATGCAACTATACGGCCAAACTGGAGGCTGAGCTCTCTCAACATAGGACTGGCAAGACCAGTCAGGAGGAGAAGGTTACCACACACACTATAGACCCAGTCTCACATATTACCATTACAACCTCAAATCATACACATAAACACATAAAGACATACTGAGGCTCTGATCAAAAATCTACCAAAACAGCAGAGGCCACCAAAGCAGACACCCAAACAACCACCACCTCAGAACACAACACCTGCAACACATAGACCTCACAGTCAGAGTGTCAAACAGTCACAGCCCTTAAGGCCAAACACAATGCCAGACACACTAGTCATTGGTGACTCCATAGTCAGTCACACTGCCGTCCCGCTCACCAGACTGAGTAAGGAGAAGGTCACAGTAAGCTGCCTGTCGGGCGCTAGCATCCGCCACATAGCAAGCACTCAGGTCTCTCAACAGCAGGTACAAATATGATTCAGTCATTGTCCACGCTGGTGTAAGCGACCTGAGGCGTACCTCCTTGGACTACATGAAAAGAGACATTGAGGAGCTCTCTGATTATGTAGCCCAGACAGGTATGACCCTGACCTTGAGCAGTATCCTACCTTCACCAAGAATGATGCCACAATACAGAGATAAGATGATCAGCT
The DNA here is from genome assembly GCF_019279795.1 of Protopterus annectens. Lineage (NCBI taxonomy): Eukaryota > Metazoa > Chordata > Ceratodontiformes > Protopteridae > Protopterus > Protopterus annectens. The sequence continues at coordinate 1,479,449,285 of NC_056726.1, forward strand.
TTAACAATTGGCTTAAACACTGGTGTCATTCAAAGGGGATCCAGTGTCTGTCTGCCTGGGATGACATGCTGGACAAGCCACGCTGCCCGCAAGGGCGGCTTGCACCTGTCACCCTGGGATTCGGATATTGGCAAAGGCTCTTGCCACCCCATAGTGCCTTTTTAGGCAAGGCTCAAATTCTAAACCTACCACCCTAGAACACAAAAAGGAAAAAACTAAGGGTAATGCTGCTCAATGCCAGAAGTCTAAATCTCAAAATGCCTTTTCGAGGCCCTTCTCAGTATGGAGAACATCGATGTCTGTGCTGTGACAGAAACCTGGTTCAAGGCTCCTGAGAGCACCCCAGCTATCAGGTTTTACCTCATATCATGCGTTCCGGCCCCAAAATCTGGACAATACCAAGAAAGGAGGGGTATCCATATTCATCAAGGACACCCACACCTCAAGACTGGTGGCAACGCACGATGCATCGGAGACCATCCAGGTGCAATTAACCATAGGCAAGACTGCTCTGCAAATTGTAGCATGTTACAGGCCACCCTCACAAACTCAGGAACCTCACATGGCCTTCCTGAAAACACTAGAGGGATAAATGTATCACCAAACACCATCATACTAGGTGACTTCAATTACCCTAATATAGACTGGGAACACTACTCAAGCCCAAACACCCTAGCCCAAAAGTTCCTGGAATTCATAAACTCAAATGCCATGGAACAACTAGTCACCATCCCCACAAGAGGAGATAACATACTTGATCTCATCATCACGAACATGGGAGCACAATGTTCAACACCGAGGTGTACCCCTCACTGGTGAGATCAGACCACAAACTAATCTCGCTGGAGGTCCTCATCCCACCCCACCTGAAATAAAAAGACCACAGTAAAGAACTTCTCAAAAGCCGACTTCACACTTCTAAAGACTAGTGTGGTCTCCTTTAAGGCCCCGAGCGGATAACAGTACTCAAGCCGCTGAATCACTTACAAATGCCTTCTACCAGCACCTGCAGGACTGCATGGATAAGGCAATCCCAAGCAAAACAAAGACTCTTTGTACCAAAGGCAAGCGTCCAGTCTGGTGGACCCCAGCCATAAACAAACTCTACAACAAAGGAGGAAGCTACTACAAGATAGAGCAAAATCCTTAAAAGGTAAGACACCCTTGATCACTATAAGTAAAAACTAAGAGCTCTCATAAAATCATCCAAAGCAAATTTCGAGAGAAAAATAGCTAAAGACTCAAAAGACAATCATAAGGCCTTCTTTAGCTATGTTAGAAACCTGGGAGGAAACTCCCAGATATGCTCAGAGCTAGTTCAAAATGATGTGAAGATTACTGATCCTACAGACATTGCCAACATACTGGCTGACAGGTTCAGTGCAAACTTCTCTCCTCCCCAAAGGAGAGATATCTATACCAAGCGATTGCAGCCCCAAACATCTCCAGCGCCCAAGTGAGAACTGCTCTCTCCAAAGCAAAAACACAGCATCCATGGGACCTGATGGTGTCCCCGGCTGTGTGCTCCATGAACTCAATGAGGAATTAAACCCACAGCTAGGACAGCTGTTTAATCAAAGTCTTACCTCTGGATACGTACCCAGGCAGTGGCGCACTGCAACTGTGGTACCACTTCACAAAGGCGGTGCCTCCACCGACCCTGGAAATTACCGGCCCATTAGCTTGACAAGCCTTATCTGCAAAGCCATGGAGAGGATCATAATGGACCTCATAAATAAAGACATAGGGAATTTGCAGACTTTGGATCCAACCCAGTTTGGCTTTGTCAAAGGCAGATCATGCCTTTTAAACTTGGTTGACTTTTTGAAACAGTCACCAAAGCCATTGATGAGGAAAGGCAGTCCATACAGCCTACCTCGATCTGGCTAAGGCCTTTGATACAATACCCATTCGGGTATCATTGAAAAACTCATCAGCTTAAATGTCAACCCATACATCACAAGATGGGTTGCAAACTGGCTGAGTGACAGAACCCACAGGGTCAGAGCTGCTGGCGCCATGTCAGACTCAAAGCCTGTCACAAGTGGTGTCCCACAGGGCTCAGTCCTGGGCCCACTCTTGTTTGGCATCTACTTTTCAAGTACAAGCAAACACAGGAGGGTTATGGCTGACAAAGTTTGCAGATGACTGCAAACTGGGCCATAGTAGAAAACACATCTGACACAGATATCCTTCAGAAGGGTCTCAAAGCGGATAACTGGTGCCAGAGCCACGGCCTAAAGTTAAATGCCAAAAATGCATAGTCATACCCTTCGGGAAAAACAAGGTTACCTAGCTACCAAATAGGTGGCAATCCACTGAGCACAGAAGAAGTTATCAGGGACCTGGGGACCCAGGTTGATAGTAGTCTGTCATTCGACACCCATGTAGCTAAAGTAGTTAGGAAGACCTTCTACATTGCCCACCTTATCATGAAGGGATTCTCATCTAGATCAAGGGAGGTCATAGTCTCCCTTTACTCATCACTCATCAGACCAATGATTGAGTACAATGCCCCATTTGGAATGTATCTGACCCGACACTTGCAGCAGCTGGAGAGGCCACAAAAGTTCCTCACCAAAAGGATAAAGGGTCTCAAAAATCTGTCCTATGCTGCCCGACTGAAAGAACTCCAGCTCTATTCAGTCACTGCTCAGAGGTGACCTTTGCCTAACATACAAGGCCATGTCAAACCCAGATTTGATGAATATGCTTCACCTCAAAAATCTAGATCCATCAGAGCCACAAGGCGGGAGACTTAAACCTTGACACGACTATTAATAGGACGTGCTGGAGGGATAGATTCATCACCCAAAGACTCCCTATGCTGTGGAACAAAATCCCGGTACATGTGAGGCAGAGCACCTCGCTGGCCTTGTTCAAGAGAAATCTTGACCAATGGATGGGAGATCGCAGATATACCCCAGGGATTACCTCAGTGTCACTGCTCGACAGAGGCACAGCAAAATAATGGGTATAGTTCCCCATACTAAAGGGGTGGCGTAAGCCACAAAACGATGGGCTAGGCTTGTAAATGCCCTCGGGCAGATAGCCTAGTATGAACCTATGAACCTATGAACCTAATATAAACTTCTAGATGGGTATTAAAGAAAGAGAAAATAAAAATCTAGTATCAGTATGAGGCTTATCTATACTAGCCTCCATATTAAGTATGTACTTCCCGGGGAAAAGTAGATTGGAACCTTAAGCTAACACGATGGTAAAGATTTGCTCCCATATTTTTGTGTTATTTATACGTTTCTTATGATCTTTAATTAGTAATTTATGTGCTAAAATATGTCTTATCGCTACACTTTTAAAGTTTTCCCATGAAGTCTGGGATGGATTCAGCCAATTTGTAGCTATATAAAGCTTCATTAACAGGAAAATATTTATGAGTATGATCATTTGGGATCTATCCAAATTATTCGGGGGAATATGAAGAATCAAACTCCCAAGAAAGTGTAGACTGTTGATAACCCATTTTTTGTAATTGAATTTTTAAAGAATTCCAAAGTTTGAAAATACATTTACAACTCCAGAACATGTGTAAAAGGTCAGCCGTTTGATCTATACAATATGGACATTTAGGTGAATTTTTAGAGTTAAATTTGTGCAGAGTGAGACGAGTGTAATAAGCGTTATTAAATATCATCAACTGAGTAAATAATAACTTTTGAAGAGATACTGATTTTAGGGTTAGATTAAATGCTTTCAATATTTTACTATCATCAATCATTAATTTCTCCTTCCAGTATTTAGATAAAAGTATTTGGTTATTATATTTCACATCTTTTATTAACTTATATGAAGCCGTTGTAAATTTACAGTCCTGCATAAGAGTTTGCCATAAGTTTAGGCAAATGGATAAGTCTTCTTCTTTAATTTTAAAGTTACTAAAATAACTTATTGAAAGATCCTTTAACTGTCTCATTATAATTAAATACGAGTTAGGAAGATTAATCTCTCTTAACATGTCGTGTTATTGAGATACCAAGAAAGGGATATAAATCAAGTATGTTTAAATCACTTATAAGTGGGAATTTTTTAAGATCTATCAGTTGATTACCAATTTTCAAATTGGGATTCTTATGAAATGGTTGGAAAGTCATCATATATTGTAAGAGGTTTAGTGAATCAAACAGACTTTGTACTGATATTATATATACTCTGATATGTTCCATCAGAGCGTACATTTTAAGGGTATCTATTTAAAAAAGGTAATGCCTTACAATTAATACCCAACCCAGCAGCATGTTTATGATTCAGAATCAACCAGTTGGGTGACCATTTAGGACTGGACCTGTCAAAGTTAACCACTCTTAGAATTCTATTAGCATTTATTATTAAATAATATGTTTCAAAATTCGGTAAATCTAAACCACCCCTGTTTTTCGGAGTCATCAGTTTATCGTAAGATATTCTAGTTTTTCTAGGTTCCCATATAAATCTACCTAATTCCGTATGAAGTTGTTTGAAGAATTTACTAGAAATTTGAACTTGAGTAGCTCTAAAAATATATAATATTCTGGGGAGTACGTTCATTTTAATAATTGAGGTCTTTGCCATTATTGGTAATTTCAAATTATTCCATCTTTTTAAATCAGACACTATATGATCCCAAATTAACTTAACATTGTTTACATAAAAGTCTCTTATCTGTTAAAAAAACAATACCCAAATATTTTATTTTTTCTTCGGATTTTACCTGACCTACCAATGGTAAAAGCGAAAAGGGTGTAGGCGTATAGAAATATTTAACATTCCTGAATGAATAATGTTTAACTTTAAAAGAGCACTTCTGGAAAAATAGTTTAGGCTGCTTTACCCAGATTTTAACTTTAAACCAAAGATTTACTATGAGCTGCTAACTAAAAAGTGCATATAAAGTCTTACATAACTTTATGATCCTGGAAGAATGTGTACTGTTGTCTGTAGCTTTTTAACCTTTTTCTTGCATCTTGGCTGTGTGATATCACACTGGAAACTTGAAAGTTTGTGAAGATAGCTGTTAATTGGATAATGTATTTTATGTTCTGAAGGAATACTGCTGAAGTTTGTCGATTTAGTGCTGTCTAATGAAGTTCTTGGAGGCTTTTTCTGAAGTAAACACTGGTGCTGTGAAATTTGTAAGCAGCAATTACTCTATGTAGTGGTCCTCGGCTCTGTCCATTTTCTGCATGAAGTAGTGCTGACATACTGAAAGGTCTGCTCTGTAATGAGAAACTGTAGTGCCGACATTTCTGGCTTATTCTGTATAGAGTTCACAGTCTATTTATGAAAAAACACTGGTATGCTGCTGATTGAAACCTTGAAGTTAAGCTGGCTGCTGCACTAAACTGTACTTGAAAGGGTTACTTACTACAGCTGTCTATTGAAGTTCTGAAGTGTCTGGAATGAACACAGGTCACTGATAAGGTTGCCTGGAATGAAACACTGCATTGTACTTTGTAGAACACATGTAGTTGAATGAAACACTGTTATTCTGTAGACTTTTTTTGTAGAACACACACAGTCCGACTGCTGATGCAAGGTTTCTATGGGGTTTTGGAAGTTACTTTAACTGTTTTACCCCATTCATAGTGTCCCACCATTATAGGAATTGTCAGGACTGTAGTATACTGGAAATAAAACAACTGAAATGAGACTGAAACAAAAGTTTTTATCTGTTAATTACCCAAACTCATGCTGAACAGATACCAGTCTCTCCTTTATGGACCAAGTCTTGTGTACTTTTCAATTCTCCAAACACTGCAGTTCATTTAATAAGGCTTTATTAGATGTTTACAATATCCAAATACTATGCTGCGGTGGTACGGCGGTAGCGTTGTTACCTGACAGCAAGAGGTTCTCCCGTTCGATTCTCGGCTTGGGAATGCCTTCTGTGTGGAGTCTGCATGTCCTCCCCGCGGTTGGGTAACGTTCAAAAGAAATGCGTGCGTAAATGGGCGTGCCTTCACTGAAGGTTGGGCGTCGAGCTGGCATTTCGTAAAAATCTACTGCCAATCATTAGCGGACCGAAGTTCCGCTGTGGCGACCCCTTACCGGGAAAAAGCCAAAAGACAAACAACAACATCCAAATACTATTTTCATTAACACTGCTGATAACAGTGCTGCTAAATATATCCAAAATGTCTGCACATACCTTCTGATTGTCCTGAATGATGCAAATGAACAGTCTTTATTTGACCTGTCTTCTGTACTCAAGCTTGAGTGCCTGTATTGTAACTTAATCTTTTCTGTAAATCAGGTCAAACTAACTGACTGACTTCCCTAACTGTTATCTGACGTATACTTAATAGTGCCAAAACCCTGTAATGCTTTACATGCCTTCTTAGCACTGGTAACCTTGGTTTTCGGGCCTGGTCTTAATCCAACATTCCATTAAGAAACATTCTGTATCTGGCAAGATTGTATCTTTCCCTTGAGAAAAGGACATTCTGTATTTCCTGCACATTTTATGCTCATCTTTCCTTTCTAATAAGCTATCCTCAAACTGAATGCATACATGTCTAACTCCATATTTCAGGCCTTATTCTGCCTGAATGTACTACAGCGAATTTACTGAGAATCTGCATAATGCCTAATAACTACTTTAAAATGGAAGTCCCCAACCTAACAGGTCCCAAGGAGGGATTATGGGCTTCTTGTTGGTCTAACATGTAGAACCCCAATTTGGGAACAGCTTGACCTCAGATCTAGACAAATGTGGTTGACTAACATGCAAAAAAGCAGAGTTGGCTGACAGATGGACGTTGACAGAAGAGTATGTCAGACTTGTATGCAGGAGCTCATACAGATATTTCAGTAATGGAGAGTACCACTGATCTGTTGGAATCCTGTTTATTCCTACACCACTAAAAAGAAAATCTCTAGTTGGATATGAAGGAATTTTTGGTGGTGGGTTTCCTTGCTTCTAGAAGAACATGAATTATGCCCTCAAAGAAATGGTGCCTGCAAGAAACTAGAACCTTATCATCATGAACTGGGGCTGGAGGAGTGAAGGAGAGAATTGGGCAGAATATCACTTGGTCCTTTTCAATACAATAATTTTTTTTCTGAGACCAGATACAGGAATCAGTGTGCTGAAAGTATGGGTGTGTGTTGACACCATGCTGTTTTCAGGTATCATTGGATTTTTTTTCATATGCAGTTTAGCTAGAAGCCCTGGGATAGTAGCTGCCATGATTCCCAAAAACCCTTAGGATCTCCCTAGCGGAGCCTTTCCAAGGCTCTGCATTTACTTTGAGACAATTAGACCTGCATCTTTTGTATCCAACCTGCAACCCAGGAAAACTAGGTCCTCAGTTGGATACAGGGAAGGCTTCTTGAAGTTGATTCTGAACCCTCAACCGAGACAGGAGAATTGTAAAATGGGTGGAAGCACATGGATCTGGTTGGGGAGGGTATGCCATTTAGTTGTGGAATGTCCATTCAAGACATACCACAGCCTTTATGATAGAATGGACCCACTGATCTGCAGTAATCTTTTTTCAGGTGGCAAATGATTAAGCCTTTTTGAGAGATGTAGGACGTGGCTGAACTGTACCCACCTGGAAGTACAGAACTAACTAAAAAAAAACAAGCCACCCTGGTGGAATCTTCAATAGGCTGTATAAGAGAATAAAAGTACGGCAAAAATTAGGAGATGCAGCACCACAGCAGAATTAAAGCACTCTCAAACTAAACGTATATAATTTGGCCCCTCAGGCCAAGGACAACTACAGGGCATTCTTTGGCTATGCCTGCAACCTCACAATACACAATTGTGTGCACAGCTCTCACTAAATGGAGCCACCTACACTGAGCCAGAAGACACAGCAAACCTTCTAGCCGACAAATTCAGCTTAGACTTGATACCCCTCTCTGCTCATCAACCTTCCCTCAGGAAATACCATCAAATACAACTCCCCCTGCTATCACTAGGGAACAGGTCCTTAATGCTCCAAGGCCAAGAACACTGCATCAATGGACCCAGACAATATCAAAGGATGCCTTCTAAGTTGCATAAAACATGTTCATTCAGGCCCTGTGGAATTGCTATTTAACTGTAGCCTCCAAGCAGACTTCAGGCCTCATGAATGCAGAACAGCAGCAGTAATCCCTCTCCTTAAAGGTGGGCTATCTACAGACCCTGTAAACTACAGACCCATAAGTCTCACTAGCCTCATATTCAAAACCATGGAAAGAAAGATGGAACTGATCAGCAATGACATAGTAAACCTGCAGACACCGGAGCCAACCCAATTTGGTTTCATCAAGGGGAGGTCAAGCCTACTCAACCTGGTGGAGTTTAAGGTCACCGAAGCAATAGATAAGGGGAAAATGGTTCACACTACCTATCCTGACCTGGCTAAGGTATCTGACACAATCCCCACTCTGGCTTTGTTGACAAACTTAAGAGGTTAGGTGCAAACCATGTCACCTGGTGGACAGCCAGTTGGGCTCACAGACAGGGCACAGATTGGGAGTCCACCTCTACAAAGAGGCCAGTAACAAGCAAAGTCCCTTTGGGATCGGTCCTGGGACCACTCCTTTTTGGCATTTACTTCTCTGAAGTTAAAGCCAATGTCAATGGGCCTCTGGATGACATTTGCAGATGATTGCAAATTAGGAGCTGTTATTCAATCACCCGAC